>NW_004440362.1:0-1843 GCF_000330505.1 Entamoeba invadens IP1
AATTCTCACTTGAAAAATTTTGACTTTGGACACTTCAAGTGACATCAAAATTTCGGGAAATTTCGAACAATTGGAACAAATTGTGAATTATGGAAATTCACAATTTGACATTTCGAAATCGGTGAAAACAGCCGTTTTGAATAAAACCGAAGACGATTCAGAAATTCAAATATTTGACGTGTTAATATATAACGAATTTTTACACTCAACCGAGAAGAACAGCGAAATCAAGGAATTCAAAGTTACTAAGAGAAATGCAGAATTTAAAAATTGTTTACTTTTTAAATTGAAAATATCATCGGACATTGGATTTATCAACACTTTGACACTTTCTGGATTACAACGCGAATTGCCTGATTTGTCTGAAGTGTTGATTGGTACTTTAATAATTGAAAAGTGTCATATTATGAAGTGTCAAAATATCAATAACACGAATACTGATGATACCATTCCATTATTTAAATCAGCATTAAATATAAAAATTAATGAGTGTCAAGGAATTACTTTTCCAATATATACAGATCTCAATAATCTTGAAATTACAAGTTCGTCGGTTGTGATGACTTCATTTGCTCGTGGAAAATGCTGTTTTGAAAATGTGGTCAACACCAATTCTGAAATACTTTTGTTGGGTAATTGCATGCTAATAAGAAATTTAGAGATTGATGGTTCGATGTGTCTATCAATGGTTTCTTGTTGTTTTGGAATTTTAAGAATAAAAAATTGTCGACTTGAAATGTTTAATCAAAATGTCTTTGAAATAAATGCAAAAGACGTTTTGTGTGAAAATTGTTGCAATATGTTTTTAAATATAGAAACTGGAATTATTAAAGTCGATTTGGTTAACTGTCATAATTGCAAAATTGCAATGAGTGATATAACTCGCATCAACACCAAGAATTGTCAAGACATTGGGGTTTACAACAACAAGAATGAAATGATGAATTCAATATACACAACAACAGGTGGTAATGGCATGTACCATTTTGACGGGTTTAAAAATTACAACGAAAGGATAAACAGAAGAAATATTCATCCACCACAAGAATCGTTATATTATATAAGTGAATTCTGATTTAATCTTTGAAATATAATTAAAATCATTTTAAAATAAAGAATTGTAATTTTGGGTTAACACAAATCGTGTTTTTATTTTTTAATTTTTTTTTTAAATTAATACTTAGTAGTATATATATTGTGCTGATTCCGGGGGCACTACGTTCCCCACTCCATAAGCACAATATAGAGTCAAAAAAATATAATAAAATACAATTTGAAAACTAATGAGAACAACTGATAAACTATAAAATGTTTTGAGAATAAGTAATAGATAATGATAATTACTAAAAATATATCACATCTTTTGATATTACAGATGCAAGAAAAAGTGGTTGTCATAGAAAAAGTAGTTGTCAAGAGTATAAAAAAGTATTTTTATTAATTTATTTTTAATAATTATAAATTGTTAGTTGTTTAACAAGCAAAATTACGGGAAAGCAGTGGTGATTTGGATTGATTTTTCAGAAAGTGGTTGTCAAAAGGATGAAAAAAATAAAAAAGACTATTTTTATATAAAAAACAGAAAAAGCACAAAAATATTTTACTCATCTTCAAAATCAAAATTGACTGCACCTTGTCGTCTCGATATAAAATGAATTGATGTGGGGGATGTGCAATTTATTATGAATAAGTTGGGGATGTGTAAATCAAACAAGCAAAAATCACGATTATCAGGTTTGTATATTAATAACGTTGAAAACGAATAATTAATCAATAGACATTCATTAATAAACAATATGTAATATGACATATATTACAAATATGACATTTTGTTATGAAAACT
>NW_004440233.1:0-2140 GCF_000330505.1 Entamoeba invadens IP1
AGGGAAATCTCGAGTTTATTAAATTAATTTCCGTTTTTTAAGAGTTTATTTTATGTGCATAAACAATACACAAGCCAAAAAAGGAAAATCATTTAAAAATGTATTAATATCACTGTAAAAACAGGCCAAAACAAAAACAAGGGCGTTATTTTAAGTGTTAAAATAGATTTATTTTTTTCTATTTCGAATCATATTCAAATTAAAATTATAGTAAATAGGAAACTGGTATAATATTAGGTCTGGTTCCCGAAATCAAAAAATGCCGAAAATTCACCTCGAGTTAGTGGAAACCAAGTGAGACGGAGCATTGAGAAGAAGGCTCATAAAGACGCACTCAAACAGTCTGTTTGTGCACCGTTTCACCCACTTTCCAAGTCCTCCCTTGGCGCGGATCCCCCTGACCCCCCCCCGCAAGCGGGGCGAACCACATCCGCGTCCACACAGTACGGACAAGGAAAATGGGTGACATGGGACGCACAAACAGTGACTGAAAAGTGGATTCCCTTCAAAAAACACTCGCGGCAAATATTTTATTTTGGTAAAGGTGATGAGAGTGGTCAATGTAGGTCCCCATTTCATATATAACTTTATTCAATTTTAAATGGTTTCTGAAAGGAAATTAAACCTTGTGTGTTTTTGTTAATAAAAAGTAAAAAATGAATAAGTTTATTTCTATTATTGTATGGTTTTAAACGACAAATACTTAAACTATTTTTTGAATTGGGTTTTTAATATCTTTATTATATCAATAGTTATTGTTTTAATTAACACCTTCCTATCCTAATCTATCCAACGGGTATTTATTTTTAATTTTTTTACCAAAAGAATCCATTTGCTGACAAAGATAAAACGTTATAAAGTCTGTCTAAAAACGTTGTCCATTTGACGAAATTTTACACAAAATAAGTTGAAAAAATTGAAAATTAGGGAAAAAACGTTGAAATCCCGGTAAAAAATTATGAAACAGTGTTTTTGAAATGTTTCGAACAGTTTCCCAAAATATTCCAGTTTTGATGGTCCAAAAATGTTTGGACAACATTGGAGAGTGGACAACGTTTTTAGACTGAATATTTATATTTATTTTGACCAAATGTGCTTTTTTATTTGAATTTTTTACATGAAATAATTGATTTTGGGATGTTTTTTCTTGTTTTTAAATCTTTTTAATACAAATATAAATTGAATTATTTGAAGAACCAGTCTATTATTCTAGTGACGATGAAAATGAAATATCACAAGAAATCAATTTTGGTGAAAATATTATTGTTCCAGAAAAAAATTCAGAAAAAGAAATTATTTTTTCAAACCAACCTCCAGAAGAAAAAACCAAAAATATTCAAAATTGGGAAATATTACACCCTGTTTTCGGGGAGGCAGATTTTTCAAAAATGAATCAAAACTATAAAAAGACGAAAAAGGAAAAACACTTATTGGTAATTGGAAAAACACTGACAATGATGAAAATCGTTGTTTTATGGGGGTGTTGATTTACATAGGGCAATGCAAACGAAAGGTCCAATTTCCCGATTTTGGAATCAAGAATTTGGCCGTCCGTTTTTTGGAATTGTAATGGATAGAAATAGATTCTGTGAACTATATAGAAGTTTCCGTTGTGATCTTAAAGCCACGAGAAAAAAAAAGAACAACAACAGTTTTTCATACAGTCAAAGAATTATTTTGTTTTTTTCCTGTAATATTACAGGGTTTCCAAAACAACGAAAATTTCGGACAGTTAAGCTCTATAAATAAATTTCAACAAAAAACTTTTTTTCGGCAAAAAAATAATAAACAAACTTAAAAAACAAATGGAAAGGGGAAAAAGGAAAACCACATACGAAACGCAAGAAAAAAGATTTATTCAGACTGTAAACAAAACTCACATGTTACCTATATATGAACACTGCGTTTTGGTATTTATGTATTGTTTGTTGTGTTGTGATTGTTGGTCAAAGCAATTGGGTTATAGTCGTTACAGGGATTTTAAGCACAAAGTGGATTTAACTTCGAAAGGAATTAAATACATTGACGATTTAATCGTTAACAAACCAAGTGTTTTTGGAAGAACGTGCTCTTGTTATCATAAAAATACATAAATCTAGAAAAGGATATTTGCCATTTGTTTATTGAAAACAAAAGAAAA
>NW_004440233.1:2240-3376 GCF_000330505.1 Entamoeba invadens IP1
TGTTGTTATATTGTGTCATTTTCTTTAAGTGGCTGCCGAGTTGCCACATTATTTTAACACCACTTTTGGGGTTTTATATGAATAACTCGTGTTTTAGGTTTATAAGTTTTAATTTTTTTATTGGTTTAATTAAGTTATTTATTAATAAAATATAGTTTGATTTTTTGAACTTTTAACTAAAACTTTATAATAAATAAAACAATAAATTGATTAGTTTTATTATAATATTTTAAATTATATAATAATTGTTTATAGTTTTAATTTAATTTAAATGTTATTTTTCGATATACTATATAATAATAACAATATTATATAATATAGTAAACTGGTTTAATTTATAGAAGTCTTTAATAAAAAAATCAACTTGTTTATCTTGTACATATCTCTGAACCAAGTGGTTCTTATCATTCAAATTTTGAATCTCAATCATCTCTTGATGTTTATATGTAAGTTGAATAATGCATATGTTTATTATATAACTATTTTTATTTTTTATACGAAGTAAAATATGGGATCATAAAAATACATTGATTTAGAATACAAAGGTATCTACATGTATTTCGTTTATAAAAGTAAACAAATAATGATCGTCAATAGATGTAATATACATGTTTGTAATATGTTGTATTGTATAAATTGTATATATCATCGATTTTTTTATAAATATCGAAAAAAATCAGACTTAAAAATTACTCAAAAATACAAATTTTATTCAAAAATAAAAGATTGATGATTACTATTATAATGATCTGTATAAAATACAATTTCAGTTCACACAAAAACATTTTTATAACAATTATTAAATAAAAATAAAAAATCCCAATATAAAAAAAACGAATTGTTTTTCAAGTGTAATTCTAAATTTAATTGGCTGTTTTAAAAATTCTTGACATATTTTCATCTGACTAAAATAAACTTTCCCAAAAGTGCATTAAAAACAACAAAAAATAATATTAAAAATTTTAGACTATTTGTTGAAAATGTTAAATAAAATGTTTTTCATTTTTACAAAAAAGAAGTTCTACACTGACAGTAACCATTTTTTGGGTAGTAACCATTTTATCACACCCCTATATTGGTAATTGGAAAACACTGACAATGATGAAAATCGTTGTTTTATGGGGGTGTTGATTTTC
>NW_004440233.1:3476-5137 GCF_000330505.1 Entamoeba invadens IP1
AGGTCCAATTTCCCGATTTTGGAATCAAGAATTTGGCCGTCCGTTTTTTTGGATTTGTAATGGATAGAAATAGATTCTGTGAACTATATAGAAGTTTCCGTTGTGATCTTAAAGCCACGAGAAAAAAAAGAACAACAACAGTTTTTCAAACAGTCAAAGAATTATTTAATTTTTTTCCCGTAATATTACCAACATTTGTACTCCCGGTCAACTTTTTTGTGTAGATGAAAAAAATTTTGGGTTCAAAAATCATTGCAAGGCAACCCAATCATACTCTGTAGCTTTTTCCTTTTTTACTCACAAAATTTTTGTCTCATTTTTGTTTTTCTAGATTTTTTTTCGATTATCAAGTGCACTTTTAATCAACAAAATACACTTTTCTTTTTGGAAAAATACTTTTACCAAACATATTTTAGAATTATGCAAAAAATACAAATTTAAAAATAAATCATATACATTTTATATTTAGAACTGGTCTTTTAATTCCCGATTATTTAAGTCTTCATAGTGAATTATTTATCTATAAAAAATGAAAAGTTATCCAAAATAAACAAAAAACACTGCGATTATTAATTGTTTTAACCAACAGGCATAAACGCTTTTTGACCAAAAAGACACAAAATACATTAAAATATTACAACTAAAAAACCCGGTTCTTAACAGAAATAATACACTTTTGTCTAAAAAATAAAACCAAAACGGCAAATAATACATTTATAACAAACTTTGATGACGTAAGGCAACGGGAAATATTATTAGATTGGTTTTTATCAAACCCCAAACTCAAAAATAATAAAAAAATCATCTATGAAAACCAACGTTTGACTTTTAATCAGGCTATTATTACATGGTAGATTATTTTTTATGTATTTTAATGTACTATTGTTTATTATTAGTTTATTTATTATATTATAATAACATTTTATTGATCATTTTTAATTTACAATTAGTTATTATTAAACTATATAGAAATTTTGAAAATGATATTAACCTAACCCACCATAAGAACAATTCACTTACAAATTTTTATGTTTTAATTCATTTGAATTGAATTGATACTCCAATTATGTATTATGGTATTCATTTTATTTATCTAAATGAAATGAAATATTAATATATATAATAAATAACACAAAATTGATTAGCAGACCGTTATTAATTAACACTATTACTGATGTTTATATTATCATGTTTGTGATGATTATATAGAATAACAATAACAATGGATATAATGATATTAACGACTTAAGCTTTTTTATCAGGGTAAAAAAGTAATTGTCATTACTTATAATTTGTAATTTTTAAATGTATTAGTTAAACAAGGCAACTATATCGTTTTATTATGGTTAATTAAAATATTTTTATCGATTATCTTCTTGTGTAGTCAATTAAATGTAAATAAGTATTATTTTATTTTTTAAATGTTCAACAGCATTATTGTTATTAGTGAAAATGTAAGTTGTTGAAAAGTTGTATTTTTATTGTTTTAATCCTTAATGAACGATTGGTTCACAGTCGGTTTTTGCAACACCAATAAATATTGTTTCGATTGGTTAAACAATTGTTTTATTCGAACTTATTTATAAACATACTAAAATACACAACAATATGAAATACAAACATGGTGTGTTGTCTATTACTTTATTGAAAATTTACTTTAA
>NW_004440233.1:5237-9942 GCF_000330505.1 Entamoeba invadens IP1
AAGTCGCATATGATTACATTTTTATTGTTGATACTATTACAAATACATCTTCATATTTTTATCAAATTCGATTTTTAAATTTATTGTTATTTTAACGTGAGATATATGTTTGTAAAAAATTTAACATTTTGAGTATTATATGATAATTGATCATATATTTTTACTTTTTGTTCTTTTGTATTATAATATTTCTTTTGTGGACAGCTTTGAAAAAACCACTTTATCATTTAATTATCCTCTTATGCTATACTTTTGTTCTTTTATTTGAATAAAACATATGAATCCACAATAACAAAGTTTTTTTTGTAAATTTCCTGGTTCAACAAATCCTTTTCATGGTTAATGTATTTGATGTGTCTAACATGATAACAAATAATTATTATTAAAAAGTTTGGTTTTTAACATTATTGCAATTACTGAAATATGAAAAAAAATCTTATAGCAATTGTGATAATTAAGTAAAAACATTTTATTGATTGATTTTCACAAAATCACTTTGTTATCTTTGTATAATTATCTTACATTCAAATCCAAATTAATTAAAATCCAAATTAATTAAAAAGTACGACTTAATAAATTATATTGATAAAGTAATATATTATTTACACGACAACTTACTCAATCTAATTTCTTACAACAAAACTGTTATGTTTTTTTCCAAAAAATAATAATCTTTTAACAAACCAATTCTTTTAGCTTTTCATTTTTGTCTATTTTACTCACTTTTTAAATGGGAGCTTCACAAAACAAGTTCACTTTATTAAGGAGCACTTTTATTCAACGTTTTTTACAGTGTTTTTACAAAAAACAGGAAAAACAGATAAGATAAAAACAATGAATTGTTTTTTCACAAGCTATACAATCTAAAATTATAAATTTTTATTTGATATATTGTATTTCACCTTATAATTATTTGAAATTGGCGTTTCAGTAAATATTTAGTTTAATTTGAAATTATTTCAAGCAAGTAAAAATTTCATATAAATTGTGGTAAAATTAAAAAAAATACAGTATTTCCAGATGAATTTTGAATATGTTGGAATACATCTTTTTGTTGAAAAAATAAGGTGTCGACTTAATGAAAATAACGATGTAGTATGTGCATTTATAAGGTGTTATTTTATAGTTCATTGTACAACTAAAATGACTGGAGAACGTAGAATAGTAACATCAATTGATAAGGTATTTGGTATTCATCGGCACAAAAAACTACAATGACAAAGAAAAAAATAGGAAAATTGATAGCCGAAGAAATAGAAATAGTCAGTAGTGAAATTTAAGAACAAGTTTACGAGTTAAGTGAAAAATACAACAAAACGGAAGAGAGAATAAAAAAGGAAGGCTTTGAAAACTACAAAAATATGCTAAAGAAAAATGTTTATTTTTTGTGAAATACAGTGTGGATAATCCCGAGAAATCAGCAAAAAGTTAATTAATAAAACAAAATCTGAAATGAAACCTTCTGCTCTTTGCAATGCGAAAACTAGGGCAATGAAAAAAGAAGGAAAACCAATGACACTCAACGAATTAAAGAATGGACATTACCTTTATTTTAGTGAAGTTACAAATGAGATATATATTGGGTAGAGAAGGATCATACGAAATTTTATCACGCACAAAATCTATACTTGGGGATGGGACTTTTACATGTGTCACTTCTGGATTTACACAATTATATATTATTCACGGTTTTTTAATAACACGTATTATCCACTTTTATATTGTTTATGCAAATCAAAAGATGGTATATTGTATAGCAAACTTTTTTCGCTACTTGAAAACCTTGCAAATGTGCGCGGATAATTAATTAATAAAAAAATCGTCTTTTCAGTTTTTTCCCAAATTATTCCCAATTTTTACAATATTTACCTAATTCCCTGAGTTTTAAACAATTATTTGTGTATGAATTGATAAAAAGGACAACGTTGGCGAATGGGACAACGTTTTACAACAAACTCTACAAGGTTGGACGATGCCATATAAAAATATTTATTTTTATGTTAATTTCGTTGTGTTCTAAACAGCACATTTGATAATAAAAACATGATAATAGTTTTATTTTCAAAATTCAATACAAGTTGTTTACAACTTTGGATCGAGTTGTACATAAATTAACAATTTGTTTGGACTCACAAAAACAATTTATGTCATTTCAAAAATACATAATATTTATAATTAGTTGTTTGTATTAACTTTATCCAAACACAGTTAAATAATCATTGAATTGTTGTGTTACACTATTATATTATATGGTTATTGTTTAAAATTTAAAAAAAGAATTTTGTAATCCTTTTTTTCTTTGTTAAGTGATTTTTCAGCTTTCTGTAGTTTTATTTATTTAAAAAATGTCTTGTTGTTTTTTATGGAACAATAATTAAACCAATAATTCAGTTATTTTTTTGATAATCTCGTATAAAATTAATTAAAACAATAAGGAATTATGTTTAAATAACAACAAAATATATACAATTTTGTTGTTGCAAAAAAGGATAAAAAAACCTTTGACTTTAAATTAAAATAATATTATATATTATAATGAATGAATTTGTTTACCACGAAAGCTGAATGTGCCTCGTGTAAACTTATCTAATCGAAGTGGTAATTTGTATTTATTTATAATTTCAATTTTATTAGTTAGAACTATTGTAAAGATAAATAGAGGTTAAAAAGAAGAAAAAGGTATTTTATCCATTATGTTTAATTATACATACAATCAAATTTTAATGAACAATAAACATTGTTTGTTAAATTAATGAATTTTTAGTTAATTTTGCTATCTGTGTATCAAGTTTTATTGTAGTTTTGAATATGAAGAATTATGGTTGAGTGGATGATTCAATTATAGTTTGTCTTTTAACGTTATTTTGTAAACAAAAAAGCTTGATTAATATGTAAACATCGGGCATTAGGTTAAATGTGAAAAAAACTTGAAACGATTGGGATAAATTTTTTAAAAGACTTCCCTAAATATTCCAATTTTATCGGATTAAAAAATATTAGATACCGTTAGAGACAAGATAACGTTTAAAAACTGACTGTATAATATAATTTAAGGAAGTGTGGTAAAGAAATGATAACTAAACCATCTAAATTGTATATTTAAAAAGTTTAAGAGTATCTCTAAAATATAAGTATATATGATAAATTTGTTATTTGTATTTGTGTTGAACATATTGGCGTTATTAACATGTCCACCAGAAGAAATGAAAGAATCTGAATATGTCTTAACCGAAAATAATGTGTGTGAATATACAAAGTCGGTTATAATTACATCAAGTAAGTTACAAATGACAACTGGCTCGACTTTAAAAACAGATAAGAATTTGGAACTTTCAGAAGGATATATCACACTCGAATCAAATTGCATTTTAAATGTTACTGAATTGTTTAAATTGGATTTTGAAAGTACGTGTAATGCGACTGGTAATTCAATTATAAATACTAATCAATTGGAATTAAAATCGAATTCAATAATTAATCTTTCTGGAAATTCCATGCTGAATTCTGTTAGGAATGTCATTTTTGAAACTTCTTTATTTAAACTTTCGGAAAATGCTATCCTTTTTGTGGAAGGTAATATATCTTTAAGTGGTAGTACATCTCCAAATACACTTTCAGGAAAATCAAGACTAGTATGTTTAAATTTGTTTTCAAATAAAGCAAGCAGTCAAATCACAATCAATGAAAATTCTCATGTTGAGTTGCTTGGCTCTTTTATCTTTAAAATATCTAGAGATTCTTTTCAAATATCAAGTTCGACACAACGAATTAATTTTGTATCAAAATCATTTGAATTGACAAGAGAATTTGTTGTTGATAATCGAAGTACAATTCAAACAGAAAATCTCATTTTTAATTTGACAAACACATTTAAAGTCTCCACAAATAGAACAATCAAAGATCTTCCACTCTTTTTTGTATCTAACTCAGTTACAATAACTGGATTTGATGTTTTTCAACACGATGGTGAATTCGACTTTTTGTACACAAACAACACTCTTGACACGTCATCATACACAACCCCATTCAAAGTACTTTTAGATAGTCACCTATTGCGGTATGGTGATTCAGATAAGATATATTGTCATGTGAACCACACTGAAGACACACGATATCCATATTACATCGAAAGTTATTGCCCACTCACTGATGCATACATCACGCCAATTGACACCTTTTATCAAATGAAAGTCAAAGTAGATGCAATAAAACAGAGTTTAAATGTAAAAAGCGCAGAAAATGAAGAAAATGTGATTGTGATTGGAAACCAAAAATACGATTTGTCACTCACCGAATTTATTGAAATTGAGATGGAGTCTGACAAACAAGTAGATTTAGATAATTTTACAATCACAAAAAACGTATTTCTTGTTGCGGCAAACGGGTTTGAATACAATAACACGTCGTGCAAGTCGGGGCACTTCCAAAACGGCATTTTCATCTGTCAAAATCATATACCATGTTCTGAGGGTGGTAAGACCACCGATGGAAGATGTGCAGCATGTCAAGATGTAAATTGTGTGATGTGTGATGGTGACAATGGTAATTGCATGAAATGCAAAGAGAATTTGACATACAATACCAAATCAAACACGTGTGAAGAATACACAAACTGTCTTTCATTTACAAAAGATAATTGTCTTCGGTGTAATGATGGTTTAGTATTTAAAGGTAACAATTGTGTTGATATCACCGAAGATAATGG
>NW_004440233.1:10042-12797 GCF_000330505.1 Entamoeba invadens IP1
GAAATGTTGTTGTTCACAGTCTTTCAAATGTTGTTGAATGCAAAAATGGGTTTTATGTACAAAACAACATTTGTAACGACTGCACAACCAACAATGAAGGAAGTTTGTTGTGTTCGTTCAAAACCACTGAGAAGTGTGATAAGACGTATTACGTGAAAGAAGATGGCAGTGTTTGTGTCAAAAATGTGTGTTCAGAAGGAATAAATAACGAAGAAAATGGGAAGTGTGCACCACAAATAGACAATTGTGTAAAGTATGTGAATGGTATGTGTGTCGAATGTTCTTTAAAGTACTCATATGATGGCAATGTGAGTTGTGTTGAGCCATCAACAGTTGATGTGAATTGTGGAATGGCAATTCCGGTAGGGTGTATCAAATGTGATGGAAATACCTTCCTGAATGTATCGACACACAAATGTGAGACGTGCAACTCAAGTTGTGAAAGTTGTTTGAATTCAACGATGTGCCTGTCATGTGTAGATGGTTTCTTTTTGAGTGACCACATCTGCAAATCCAATGATGAGTTGAATGACACTTGTGCACGAAAAGTGCCAAATGGGAACGGCTGTTTGGTTTGCAAAGTTGGGTATTACAAGAAGGGAGCAGATTGTGTGCTGTGTGATGTCAAGTGTGGTGAGTGTGTGACAGAGAACTCGTGTATTAAATGCAATGCAACAAACTACAAAACGAGTAATGGTGATTGTCTTCCGCGTTCTTCGATATCGACGTGTGCCGTTGAAGTGACTGAAAGTGGCTGTTCAATGTGTAAAGACGGGTATTACACAGTCAATGGAAACGAGTGTCAGAAGTGTGTTGAAGGGTGTGCAAAGTGTTCAGAATCAACTCGGTGCACATCATGTGATGACACATATGTGCTCAAAAGCACCAGTTGTGTGAGTTATAACACCATCACAAAGTGCACCAAAACAAAAGACTCAAAATGTTCATCATGTACATTTTGGTATTCACCAAGTGACGATGGCACATTTTGTTCAAAAACGGCAGTGTGGTGGGTGATACTTCTAATAATTGTCATTGTCATTTCAATTCTTGTGTTGATCACAGCGTTGGTCTTATTTGTTATGGTTAAAGTCATTAAGCACAAAAGAGATACCAAAAAAATTACACTCTTTAAATTGGAGCACACCAACATGAAATTTGTTGAAATGACAAATGGTCTGATAATTCACACCAAAAACGAAGGATTTTTGATCACCGACGATAACTTGGACGAAAACGAAATTGATGTTAACAAACAAATCAAGAATCTGTTTTCTATTGGAAACACAACAAACCATAAAGTCAAGATTCAGTTCACTTCTAAATGTGATATTGAAAAATACACAATTCGTTTTGAACCTTCAATTGTAACAATTCCTCCAAAATTTGCATGTGAATTTAGTCTATTTCTTAGTCCATTGTGTACATCGACGATAGACAGTACTTTTGTTGTTAGTTATCTCTTTACCACGAGTGATAGTACAACGTGTGCATATCATGTGAATTTTAAATACACCACCAAACTATCAACACGACTTGATCCAGACGAGTTGATTGAAGAGAAGAAACTTGGCGAAGGCTCTTTTGGTGTTGTGTTTAAAGGTATTTTCAGAGGAAATATCGTTGCTATCAAAAAGATGAAAAATTTTGTCAATTCTAAACACCAAATGGAAGAATTTGAGAATGAAGTTTCAATGTTAGACAAGTTTAGAAGTGAATTTATCGTTTACTTTTATGGTGCTGTATTCATACCAAACAAGATATGTATGGTCACCGAATTTGCACAGTATGGCAGTTTACAAGATTTAATGAAAAATAAAAAGGGTGAAGTTATTAAAATAAAACTTCGTGTTAAATTCATGTTCGATGCTTCAAATGGAATTTTATATCTTCATGAAAATGGGATGCTACACAGAGACATCAAACCAGACAACATCCTTGTGTTGTCGTTAGATTTGAATGGCGTGAATGCAAAATTGACAGATTTTGGAAGTGCAAGAAATGTCAATTTATTGATGACTAATATGACCTTCACAAAAGGAATTGGAACACCAATTTACATGGCGCCTGAAGTGTTAAAACAGGAAAAATACACAAAAAGTGCAGACGTTTATTCATTTGCAATAACCATGTTTGAGTGTTTTTCTTGGGAAGAGGCATATCCTATCAGTACATTCAAATTTCCTTGGAAAATAGCCGAGTTTGTCTCATCTGGAAAGCGTCCTGATATAAGTGATACAATCCCAATTGTGTTGAATGAATTGATACAAAATTGTTGGGCACAAAAGCAAAAAAAGCGATTAGATATTCATCACATAGAAAAACAGTTGCAATTTCTGTTTAATCAATAATTATAAAAATATTCAAAAATATACTATAAATATAATTTGACTTTAATCAGTGATACGAATTGTTCAGGGAGGATAAAAACCTGTAAAGGTTTTATATGAAGTGGATATTATTATAACATAAAATAAAAATATAATTAATATTTAAGTAGATTGTATTAATTTTAATAAAGTCAGTCCTTAAACTTTGAACAATTAGTCAAGTCTGTGGAATAACAATTAGTCAGTGCTACAACGTTGTACACTTCTCAAACGCTGTACACCTCAGAATCTTCTGAATAACGGCTAAATCTTTACAAAACATATTGATTTTAAAATAGAACATTTATAAACATATTAATTACATTTTCTTTTTTTATATTATGTTTTTCTTTTTCCAAATCAAAAAAAAACATAAAAACAATAAA
>NW_004440233.1:12897-22294 GCF_000330505.1 Entamoeba invadens IP1
GAAAGTTGGCTGGTTTCCACTTGCTGTGGTGGAAATGTAAAAGGCGTTTCGTCGGGTAGTAGCGGCACGGAGCCGCTTCTAGTTTGTTAACATATATTTTCAACTCAATTTAATACAAAGAACAAACATCTTATTTTTTAGTCCAAAGATAATGTTTAAATTTTCTAAAAACAAGGATTAAACTTTAGATGTTGTGTTGGCTCTGTTATGCACTCTTTTTTTCCTAATGATACAGTAGGGAAAATGGACCCGGTACTTTAGAAATGAATCCGAACCTTTAGTAAAAACTCCTAATGGTTAGGGCTTCTTCCCGTTGTAATAAATGTGCACAAATTTGAAACGACCAATCATTTTAACCCTTTGAAAAAAACTGAAACTTTACAAAATTGTCCAATCAATTCAAACTAATTTCATTTTTCTTTTTTTCAACATTTTTGTTATTTTCTCTCTATATTTCATTGCGCCAAAACACTGTTAAATTACGGGAAATACATATTTGAACAATTATGAAATGTTGAACATTTTCTATTTTAATTAGTGTTAAAAACCTTGTTTATAGAAAATGTTTTTTCATATGGGAAAGTCTTTTCCAATTAACAATCAACAAGTAAAATTATTTACTTGTGAATTAAGATTATTTCTTTATCATATCTTAAACTTTGGATTCATGAAAATGGTATTCAACAATCCAGTGTGTATGGTAACAAATATCGAGGTGGTGAATTATTGTTATTTTATGAAAATATTTTGACAACCTATAATGAAAATGAACGACTTTACATGTTTACATTATCCAATATGGCACTATATAGTAATTTTATGTTGTAATACCAAATTGTTCATGTTTTATTTCCAAACAGTTTAAAATGTTATTACATTTTTTGTTTTTAAATGTTATTTTAAAAAAAATAATTTATTTAAATGTAAATAAATATATTTATTTATATTTATAATCTTAATAGTTTTGGATAGCTTTTTTATATAATCAGGGTTAATAAGTGATTAATTAAAAATTATAATCATTTAAAGAAAAAATCGAAAAAAACAATTTATTTCATACTGTTTGTTTCATTCGTATCTGTTTTATTAATTCGTTTGTATCCATTAACACATTCGAAAGCAACAACCAGAGTGATACAAGACCTCTCAAGTAGTATAACTATGAGCGGTGTCTATAACTAAGTTTAAAAATCCAGTTAAAACAATCAAAATTTGCTGCGGCTCGGGATAAGAGGTGATCGACCAGAGAAAGGCATCTCTCTTAAAATTTAAACAAATTGTTGTATTTTTTGTTATTTGAATTTTGTTATTGGTATTTTCTTTTATGAATATTGTTTTTGATAAAATGTTATTTGAATTTTTGTTATTTAAATAATGTTATTGTCGATTAAGGGTTTTGTCCCAAAAATGTATTTTTTTACCGTTTCACATTTTTTACTAAAGTTGCCCTAATTGTTCTAATGGTCCTAGTTCATTTCTCCTACTGTAAGTCTGTATTATTTCAAGGGTTTTTATAAAATAATTTGATAGTTTTGTATAGAATGTTATAGTATTTTTATTTATCATCCAAGTGATATACCACCATATTTTATCGGATTTAAATTCAACTCAATACATTTTACTGTAAGTTTTATTCTTTTTTTAATATTTGTTTCTGTTATATTTTTAATAATAATCAGTTAAAGGTTCAAAAATCCATTATAAACAATATTTTAACTATAAAATACTTATAAATAAAAATTATCAATTGATTTATTTAAAGCTTAGATTCTTATTTTCTTTGTGAAAATTCTTTTTACAAAGACCAAGTTAAAAAATTTTTCAAAAAAGTTTTAAACATGGTGTACTTTATAACAAAGATTTCAAATGTTTTTTGGCAACAATATTTGAATATGGAATTTCAAAAGCCGAGTGCTTTTTGAAAGTGCTCAACTCTAGTAATCATAACAAAGTTATGATTACTAAACCTTTGAATTATAATTTAGTGTAATTATGTGATAATGTTTTTTTTTCTGTTGTTATATTTTTTTAACAAAAAATAAAGTTAATTTGTCTTTTGTTTAATGCTTTCAACAAAACGAAGAAATGTTAATGAAAGTTTTCTTGTAATGTTTGATTTCAAAAAGCTTTGAATTGATCAATTTCTTTTTTTAAGTTGAAAATGTTTCATTAAAACATCACCATAATAACTGTATTGTTTAAACCAAAAATTAATTAAACTTGATGCCATATTTTTTTTGTTGTTTAAAAAGCCTATAATTTTTTCAGGATAAAAATTTTGTCTTGTTATAAAGTGTCATTTTAGTTTATTTACTCATCCAGTTTTTTGTTTTTTATTTTTTTCTGAACAAATTAATGTGTTTGTGAATAAAAGAAAGATAAATAATAGAGTTTTATTTACCAAAAAAATAAGATTATTAGGGTTGGCGTTTTTTGTTTTGGAGCTGCTCTAATTCAATTTATTCTTTTTTACTTTTTGAAATTGTTTTAAAGTGGGAATTGCTAAGAAATTAAGTTTTAAATGGTAAACATTGTTGTTATTTGCCGATAGTTTCGTTTATTGTGGGAACTTCTTTTGTTCTAATAATATAACACCAAGTAAACAACGTTTAAATAATGTACAACTTTTACGGACTGACTCTACGAAATATCAAATTCTTTAATGGGAATATATTTGTTTATTTTTATAAACAAAATATATAAAAATTTAATATATTTTATTATAATAATAAGATTCATTTTGAAAATAAAACCGAAAAACGATTTAAAACATCTTATTGTAAATAAGATGTTTGAAAACAAATAGAATACAGAACTTATCCTTTATAATTACGTTTATTATAATTGGTTTGTTATTTACACGTTTTGATGAGTTATTAATATTGTACAAACATTTTTGGATTCAGAGTGTCATTTCTCACAATATAAAAATGTAATATCTTATTTACTTTAACCAGAGTTCCCCAAGTGTTGAAAAACATTAGCAGGTTTGATAATTAAGAGCTTTTGTCATATCAAAAGAAATTTTATTAAAAAAATAATTGGAAAAAAGTTTGTTGGTAAATTCTGTTTCTTTTATTAATTGATTCAAAAATAAAAATAAGCGAAATTCCTATTAATAGATGGTAATCCTAATAATACCCACAAAAACAACCAATCAATTTAAAGTATTTTTGGATTGTTTAAACAAAAATGATGTAAATTTGAGTAAATTTAACTGTAAGAACAACAATGTGAGCTACGATTTTTTTATTATTTTTGAAATAAATAACCAACCAATTTATTAAATTATAATTATACCAATTTTAACACAACAGATAAAAAACAAATCAATAACAGGCTTGGCAACTCAAGAATCACCTAAGAACCACAGCCCACACGTACAACATTGTGTTCTTTATTGTGGGCCGGTAGTCCAACATCAAAACCTTTCTCGAGCCTTGAAAAGTTTTTTATTCATGTCAACCTTATTGTTTATATTAGTTCTCAGTTCGTGCTTTTATAGCACAAATTAAAATTATAATTATATTTTCTATAATATTTTATAATAATTAAGCAACAATAATTATGGCATACAGAATTCTGGTATCGTTTAAAACTATATATTATAGATTATAACAATTAACATAATTGATTTTCATTTTTCTAAAAATGTAATTTGTTGTTGTATTTTTATTTTTTATAAACTGTTTTTCAAAAGTCTGTACTGTCATATTTTTAGAACTTCCTTAAGTCCCATTTTTTATTTTTGTTTTTTCCTAAAAAAAACAAAAAACAAAAAATCGAAAGTACAGACTTTATTTAAAAAAAACACCAATCCCGTTCTATTGTTTCCGTACAAATTCGGGAAAATGTTGGAATATTAGCCAGCCTTTTCCAAAAACCCGATTCCGTTATTTGATTTGACCTCAACTCGATACTTCGCAACATATATTCAGTATTGTTGTCCTAAAAGCACAACAATTAACGTTTAAGTAAATTGGATGTTGTTGTTTGTGTCGAGTTTTAACTGAATATTACTCTCGTTAATAATTATTTTCAATTAAAAACAAACTGTGTTTTTCTTCTCTGAATAAAAAATAATGAAATAAAGAGGTTCAAAAACACCAAAAATTACAGCAAATGTTTGATAATGAAAAATATTGACATCAAGTTTATTTGCTTTTGTACTAAAATGCACTTTGGGATCATTCTTTTCATAAGTAACCCTTGTCAAAAATATACTAAATTAAAGGACCCTGTTATAGTTATAATTAATATTAAATTATAATGAAGTCAAGTTTTTAGTTGTTATTGTACAAAACGACAAATTGAAAAAAAAGACGGAAAAATCGAAATAAGGGAAAATAATGATATGTAAAACAGGGATAAAATTAGACAAAATATATTAAAGTCCCGAAAAACATAAGAAAAAACTGTTATAACGTGTCGGACTTTGTGGCCCAAGTTTATGTTGTCTTGATTTCAAATATGTTATTCCAATCAAAAACAACACATTCTATTTTCTGGCATTTTATGCCTATTGTGTTTAATATTTGTGATGTTGTTGCCATTAGCTCATCAATAATAATAACATAAGATGTTTATGTAGTTATTATTAAAAATCGGTAATTACAAATTTTTTGGTATGTTTTAATTACACATTACAAAAAACAATTTATAATGTTTAATCAAAATTATTATATTTTATGGTAAAAAGACATTTGTCAACTTTGACAATTATCAACTAAGACATTTGTCGAAACCCTCAAAATATTTTGTATTTATAACAATAAAATATATATTTTCTATAAATATTATTTTTATTTTATAATTAGAAAACAATGTTATTAATATTGTAAAATTGTAAAATACAAAACAAACATACGTTTGAATAAAAATAGAAATTATAAAAAATATAATTAATAGGTGTTATTAAAAACAAAATGTATACTTAATAATATTATTTAAAACAATTTAGAATTTATATTTATGTTAATCTTATCAAATAAATATGATTTACATTCTAATTATTTGAATTGTTATAATATTCTGATTATAAATATAATATCTTGTATATATTCATAACAAATTTTAAACATAATAAAAAGGTAATATATTAAACATAATTATTTTATTATGCAAATTGAATATTTATTTTTAAAATTGCTTTTTATTTTAATAGAAAACTGAATTAATCAATATTTTTCTTGTGATTTCGAGGTTTTTTTCTTTGTTCAATTTCTGACATATAGTCAATTTTTTTCTCCTTTTTAGTGTTTTCTTTGATTATATCTTTGAAGTATTAATGCCACTTTTGGCGCAATTTCGGACATTTTCCATCTTTCCTTCTGTTTTTTCCAATGTAATAACACTGTTTTCTTCAAAAATTGATTGTACTGTTGAATTGTATTCGTGTATTGATTTTATTGTTGACTCAAAATCAATTTCACTTTGATAACTTGGTTCAATGAAAGTTGATATATTTAAATTTGTCCCATTTTCATCAAAAGTAACATTTTGTTGTTCTTGCATTATAATATACATTTCATTTATCAATCTTTGTGATGCATTTATTGCACGAATGGATACATTTCTTCTTGACGCCTTTGTTGTAAAATTGTAGTCAATATACAACTTGCCAATTGCGTCTAGATATTGCAGTTGATTTTCAAACTTTCCATTTTGATAACTTTCCATTGTAATATTCAATTTTCTGCTTAATTCTTGAATTGCGCGTCGATAAGCAACTTCGTGTTTTCCAGTTGCCATATCTAACCATCTTTGCCTACACATGTCATCCAATTTTCTTAACATGTCGACCAAAACCACGATTCTTGGATGAGCAATTTGAAACTCTAAACCTACTGCATGATGAAATGCTTCACATAAATTATTTGTCCTATTTTTGTGAAAAATTGACACCATTTTTCATTCCCAATTTTTTTCAACCAAAAATCTTTATAATAATTTAAAACTTCTTTGTACTTTTCTAATAAATGTGAAGGTACACCAAATTCTAAAGATGTTGACATTTCAATGAATAATTTCTCGAAAGCATCGTGTATTTCTTCTTTTGGTAGAAAAGGTAGTCCAAATAGTCGCCGTACCCATAGATGTAATTTGGCATTTTTTATATATTCTATAGAAAGCCCCTTTTTGCCCAACATTCTAAACACCGCTTGATTTAAATGAAACAAGCATAATTTAATGTTTGCTCCCAATACTTTACTAAATGCGTTCATTGCTGAAATCTGACAATCACAGTGTACAATTTTAACATTGATTAAAAAGGGCTTTAGTACTTTAAGAGCACGAATAAATGTTTCTTCTGTCTCATTTGGAAGTAATAGAAATGCAATTGGATAACATGTGTTATCAATAAGAGAGTGTAACGTATACAAACATGTAATTATGTTTGGAGTAATTCGATATGTTCCATCACCAAACATTTCTTCTGACTTGGAGGCGATGTGCCGTTGTGTACAAGAAGAAAAATAAAAAATCTGGAGAGTGTTTGAGTTTCAGTGAAAGAATCATAAAATAAAAAAGTATTATCTGGATTAGACTCATTTTGAGGTATCAATGTGGTTTTCAAAACTTCCGTGAAATTGATATCTTCAATTGTTTTGGGGTTACTTCCAAGAAGTCTTTCTTGTAGTCTGGTTATATATTTATTAATTGATCTATGGTCTTTTATTGACATGTTTGAACAAAAATTGTGTGTCATGACTCTTTTTGTTATTTCACGCGGAGTATCACTTAGACCTTTAACAAATTCTTTTTCTGTGGCTTCTCTTCGACATCTTGACAAAAATAAACGTTCGTGATCAAAAATACAAGTATGATTTCCAACAATATAATAATCATTATCTTTTACATGTACTGTTACATTACAGTTATTTCCAGCACATTCAAAAACAATATCATTTTTCGATTTGTCCCATTTGGCTCGTTGAAAGAAACATATTTTTCCAATACACAATAATGGATGTCGCTTTGGGTTATCATTGAGTTCTTTAAAGAAGCGAAGAGGTTCTTTTGTCATTTGAAATAAATCTGAATAAATTAATTGTAAATGTATTAAATAAACAAAATTTTAAATAAAATATGTTTATAAATATATAAATGTATAATTGTAAAAATAGAGTTTAATTTGAAATAATAAATTGGTTCAAACATCTTGAAATCTAAAATGCATTCAAACATTGACACCAAAATAATTATCAAAAATAAAATATTTTTTATTAAAATTGATAGTATTTATTTTCAATTTCCAGCTATTGTATTTGCAATACCCCATATATAATATATATTATTTAATAATTGTTTAGCTGGAAGTACAAAATATGAAAAGATTAATTTTTCTTTTTATAAATGTTTTATTTCTGAAAAAAATCTTTTATTCTTATTATTTTTGTATAAATTAATCAACACAAATGATATAAAATTGTAATTTCAGATATTTTAAATAAATTTCAATTTAATTTTAATTAATTTAATTTAAAAAAATATGTAAAATGCACACAAATTATACCAATAAATTATATTTTTATAATTTCTATTTTTATTTAAAAGTATGTTGTTTTGTATTTTACAATTTTACAATATTAATAACATTGTTTTCTAATTATAAAATAAAAATAATATTTATAGAAAATATATATTTTATTGTTATAAATACAAAATATTTTGAGGGTTTCGACAAATGTCTTAGTTGATAATTGTCAAAGTTGACAAATGTCTTGTAATCATATTTTATATTTATATTTTATATATATATATAAATATTAAATAACTGTTTGTTTTTTATAAAACTTTTTATTAGTTTATTATAAATATTATAAATAAGATTTAATAATTATTTTAGTTTTAAATGTTATTTTTTAAACGTTTGAATATTCATACTCAAAATATAATGTAATTATAATTTATTTATAATATTGAAACATGATGTTGATATGATGATCTAGTTTGTGTAATAGATACAAAACATTTGGCACATTCAATTTTAAAGACATTTCACTTTTTACTTTCATAATGTTTAAACTGTTTTGTAAGATTTGTGACATCCGTTTCGGGCACTACACATAACTAGGCACTACATCAGTCAAGAATGTTCGGTTACTTAAAGTATATAAGATTTGAAGACATCGATATTGTCTTTGTTAATATTGGGAGTATAAACGCGGTAAGTGTGAGATTTATAATTAGTGCAGGTGTTTACTTTAAAAATTTTGATGATTTATATCAATGAGTCTTTTATAATGAGGATAATAATATCGAAAAGGATCCAAGGTTATACAACCGATGGTATATCTGCAAGACCACAAACCGAGACAAAATCGATGCTATTCAAAAGTTAATCAACATCATGGATTTACTTATTTAACTGTCAGCACCAGGGCTAAAAGTTGTAAAATGTTATTGGATCAAATCAAAAATACTAAGCCAATATTTATTTGTTGTGTAACTTAGTGCCATATATTTACACATACAAAACAATTTGAATTTTAAAAAATATGAAATAACCTTTGACAAATATATATATTTAATACGACTGAAGAGATTTTAAGATTTTTTAAGTCTAAACTATATCAAAGTAACATTAAAAATCAAAGTATGGTGGTTAATAATTAAATTATTATAACAAATTTAAAACAATTTTTATAACATTGATTGAAAATCGTTGTATAATACAACTTTTGAAGAGTGTTCCAAAAAACGGAAGACATTTTTATATTTCTAAACATAAAAACTATATTTCAAAGATAAAAAATTGATTGTGATTATTACTAAATTGTATACATTTATTTTTATAATACTGAACACAAAAATACATAAAACCACAAATTGATAATATTGATAATAGTATGCCCAATTTCTAACAAGGGCAAAAAAGTGGTGATAAAAAAGTTTTTTAACTAAAATATTTTTTATAAAAACAATGTTTCTCCAATAAACAAATAAAGATACAAATATAACAATATAAGACGAGTACGTACCAAAGAATTATTCGTTACTTTTGGTTGTTTTGATAATCAGTTGTTTTGTCGTACATCAATCAGATCAAATAAACCATCTTAAGATTCTCATTGGAGTGGAATATTTCAAATTTTATATATTTACCATTACTTTCATATCATGTTCTATTGGAAAAGAAATAATTTACCAGTACAACTCTTAATAGATGGATATGTCCCCAAATGATACTTCTGAATATATGAAATTTTCAACCTAATATATGGGTAATGTCTACAGAAATTAATAATTGTTTATGGGTAATTTACATGAAGATTTAATTATAATAAAAGACAAAGATGGTGTTGTTATTGCTTTTCATTTATTTTTTTTATATCGTTTTGGATGAAAGTGTTCTCAACTTAAGAAAAATTTAAGTACAAAAAGATATAATTAA
>NW_004440233.1:22394-32095 GCF_000330505.1 Entamoeba invadens IP1
CATTTGGTTATAACTGTTCAAGACATGATCGTAACAAGTCGCGTCTCGTGTAAAACTGTAAGAAGTGACATCGGAGAATAAGTTTCAAGAACGCGTTTGTGGAGTTGGCTTACAATCGTCATCCGATAATGTAGTTTTTAAATATAAAATATTTTTTTTCTGGTTTCGACCAATCAATTGACGACTTGAGGAATTTTAGAAAATTATTGGGTTTACCGACCTTTATATATACAGTACTGGAAAAAACTTGTCGTGACTGGGATAGATCTATAATTTTGCTATAATAAAATTATTTTTATAGAATTTGTCATTTATAATTGCTGAATTATTTTTGTAATTGTCTTTTTTTAACCAATCAAATAAAAGCTGGTTATTATAGAAGATATTCTCGAATTGTTCAATGAAAAAAAGAAGAAATTGTGAATATTAGAGTAACTGGCTCAAATGAAAGAAGTGAAACGGACGAAAGAAATGACCCGTCACGAGTGTCGACAATATTTGACACCCCAACCAAAATATCAAATTTTTGGAAGACACAGATTTCCCATTTTTTTCATATTAAAAGTCATTTTGCGCTGATGAGAGAGGAAGACAATAATTCGAAAATGCCAAATTACAGACAATGAAACCAAATGTTACAACAGTTCGTTGAATTCTTCTTCACAAATGGACAAATTTCAAAATTTGAAAAACAATGAAGGAATCGAAGGAAAGCGCGAGCACAATCAGGCGTTTCCATATTTTGCCGAATTTTTGTTTTAAAAAAACAGGGAGCTAGTGTTAACTCTCTCCCATAAAAACACATTTTTTTTCAAAAGAGATTCCAACAAAAAAATTTGAGAAATATCTGAAAATTTCACCAATTTTTTGATTAAAAGCAAAGTTAATTTGTGTTTTTTTTAAAAAAATTATTTTTTATATCTTTTTATCAAATATTGTTTATTTTTATGTTACCATTAAACAACAATAACAAAAATAAATACTAAAATAATGACAATTTCCTTTTAATAATCATCAAATATATAGTAAATATATTATATATCGAATTAAATATTATGGTATATAATCACGTTCGATATTTATATATTTTAGTGTAAAAACCAATAGTATAATTGTTAATATTATTAATTATAATTTATTAGTTTTATGATTTTATTAATATTTTTGGAACAAAAAAACTACGAAAATGATAAAAAGACTGTTTCCCAAAATAAAATAATCATTTTAATTTCAATATATAGTAAATTAACTATTATAAAAAACAACAAAAAACAGAAACATTTTGTTTATTATTAAAAATACATTGATGAAACTAAACAATATGTATTAATATAATTACATAAATTTAATCATTAAAATTGATACAAATTTATAACAAGATTTTTTTGTTAATAAAATTGATCTTCAAAATATTATCGTATAAAAAAGTAACAACAATATATTTATCAGTTTATTAACATTTATTATAATAAAAGTTGTATTACAAAATAATATTTTTATACATAATTTAAGTTGATATACACACCAATTTAATTAAATCGATATCATTTTATATTTTTCTTTTCAAATTTGAGTCCATTTTTGGATTGTAAACAAAGAATTGTTTGATTATCATAATTTAAACACTTGAGTATAATTTGTCTTATGATTTATAATATTCGACTTGTCAAGTCGATAAAATCAGATATATCGGGCTAAATAAGACAATTGATAAAACATTATTAATTCGAACTAATGAAAACCATTTTTTTTATAAATTTAGTGTATTTTTAAAATAACGGTTTAAAAAAAACAACAACAAGAAAAAAATGATGTTTTACTTACCCGATTTTATGCATAAAATAAGACACAATATTCACTTGCAACAAAAGAATTTTTGTAGAAAAATCTGTACAAAATGTATATTTTTAGAATACTAGAAAAAAAAGATCTTTGAAATAATTTTAAATAGTTTTTTTAGGAAAACAATAAGATATAAATAATCAATAACCGACGCAAAATTAAACAGTAATTAACAACTCTGTGTTTATTTTATAAATTTTTGAACAAACAATATCATTTTGCGTGCAAACAAAGGGGTTAAATGTTAATTTTGGATTTGATTTTCATTGTTTTGAAAAACGATATATCAAAACGCCAAATGGCAATTAAAATTGAACAGTAAAATACGTATTAATTATAAATATATGACTTTTAAATAACACACAATAATTAATATATATTTAATATGGTGAAACAAAAGAATAAATTGCTTTAACAATTACAAAAAGATTAATAATAAGCAAAAGAAAATGGAAATAAAATATTTAAACTATCAATATTTACTATACATTTTGATTAATTTAATTGGATTTTGATTGTTTTAATATTTGATGAGGCAAATTGATATTTAGTAAATGTAAAACAACTTTCTAAATTTATTAATATATCATTCGAATTGTTTTTGTGTTTTTTTACAATAATTTCTGGTTTTTAGGTTTGTGGAATAATCCAATTGCAACAAACAAAACAAAACATTTTAGGGTTTAATTTATATAAACAGTAACTTATTAATTATAATTAAAAGTAAAATAATCTATATTGAATATTAAATTTAGTTAAAAATAATTATTATTCTACACAAATAATAAACATGCTTAATCAGTTTAAAAACGCAGAATTATAATTAAATAAATTTAAATAAAGGTAAACAACAATAATATAACAACTTTAATAGACATTATAATTATTTTAAATAATATTTAAATATTCATATGTTGTCGTTTAAATCTTATAAACAGTGTTTGTTTATTCAATTTTAATTAAAAAATACTTTAATAAGACTGACGCAAATAACCAATACATTTAATACACAATATTGATAGTAAAAATTTCAACAAAACCTATAATAAATAGTTTATTTTTTATGATGTATATTAAATGAAAAATTTTAAAGTGTATTTTTTGTTTCAACTTTCTTATCAACCTTTTTTTTTCAAAACGAGATATAAAATGTCCGTTATATTTTATTGTTTGGATATGATTGATTATTAATTTGTTGTGTTTTTTATTTGATTGTCATTCTAATATATTATAACTTACGATTTTTTGTAATAACAATAAACATAAAAAATGATAAAATGTCGATTTTATTTAATTTATGATATAAACTTCAATTAAATTATATTAACACGACATACCATATAATATATAATAAAGTTATTATATATTCTTAATATAACGACAATTATTGTTATTTGTAATTAAAAACCATCACACATTTACTATAAAATAATGTTAAATATTTTATTTGTTCTTTTTAACGTTTTATTTGATAAATTACAATACAAACTGAAAGCATACATTTTTAAAAATAATAAACTTTAAAACAATTTCAAACTAAGTAAGTTATACATGAAATGGTATTATCTATCGTTTATGACAATTTTAATGTCGATATTTAAGACATAATAAGATAAACATATAGCTAATAGCCAAACAAACAATACAAACAATCAAGAGACATTATTGTACGAGAATTGATATCATAATACTGATTTGGAAAAATTTTAATTGGTTTTAAAATGTTATAACCGATGTTAATGTTTATCATGAAGACACCAGTGCTGTTTTGAATTATATTAAAGATTTTTTTCAATACAAATAATGAACATAAGCAAAATGTCCAAAAACAGACATAAAATAGTATATAAGCATTAATTCACTAATTCCACATTTTGTTATTTAAATAGTAATAGAAAAACAAAATGGTAATTTAGAAATTCATTTTTGTCGGCACTTTAACGCAAAAAGACTTAATTGACTACAAATGATACAACTAAGAAATTTTCACGTTAGAAGGTTTTAAAGATATAAACAAAATAAACAAAAAAATAATTATTATTAACACCTTTAATAACGTTGTACGAAATTTAATTTATTAATTTGGTAAATTTCGAGTTTTTTTAAATGTTTATCCATTTTTATCAATTTATATTAAATGCATTGCATTACACAATCCATAAAGCAAAATCATCTGATATTTAAATTAATATCTATATAATAAAAGGTCAATTAATAAATAATGGCGTGACTTTAAGTGTAAAAATAAATATTTTTGAAGATTTTTATAGTTGTTCTGACATTTATTATGTTAATATAAAAGTTTACAATTTGTTATTATCATAAATTATAAAATATTGTTAAAATGTTATTTTTTCATACTGACGATAGATAAAAAATCAGATTAATAACTGTTTTATTTTATATTAGAATCTTTTAATGATATTAATGTGAAGTAATGTATTATAAAAATATAATATATTGTGAAGTTTTTTATTACATATTAACAATTATATTATTTTATTTTAATTTCATTGTCAAATACTTTAAAAACAAAAAAAAAACAATTATTTATATGATATTATCTCAAACACTTTATTTAATAAACTTCAAAAACGTGTATTTTCAATATTTTTTAATTGTAATTTATAATATTTTTGTAATATTAAAATTTAATTTTAATGATTATTTGATAATACAATTAAAATTTAAGAATTAATAAATAATTTGTTTAAATGTTATTTTATAGAATTTAATATTTTATTTTAATATAAATAATTAAAAAGAATAAAAATCAGTGAATTAAAAATACTGATTGAGACTTTGATGAAAAGTTTACTCTTTCAATAGCGTTTTTTGTTGGCATCATCTGTTTTTGAAATTGTGTTATAAAGTCGAAATATCTTTCAACAAATATTGTTGTTGGAGAGACAGTCAATGTTATCTGAACAACTTGAACCAAATTATTAAGTTGATTGTTTTCAAGTATTTCGTACACATCCAAAAGACTTACTTTTTCTTTTTTTCCAACAAAAGTTTCCAAAGTTTCATCGTATGATGTACGAGGCAATTTTGATCCAGCGTTTTTTTGAATAATATCTCTTTCTATATCATCAAGACGGTCCAAACAAAATTTTAATATTTTAACTTCTTCAGAAACACAAAAAATATCTGGGAATATATTGTTGATTGTATGATGGTATGTTCATTAAAACACTTGGAATATAAAACAACTCAAGTAATTCGTCCAAGTGATTTTGAATATCAAGACGTGGTTCTACACCCTCCTTTAATGAACAGTTTAAATAATCAAAGAATTGTTCAACACAATCAACTTCTCCAGAGCTTCCAATGTACATAAAACGAACTTCGAAATACAATGTTGCTCTTACAGGTGTAGTTCTTAAACAATCAACATTGATAATAGAATCAGAACGAACAAATGGAAATGCGGTGTATTTGTTATTAAAGTTGTTGTCAATTCTTTCAACCAATATATGCATCATTCTTTTGAAATAACAAATGCGAGTCCAATATACTGGAAGAGTAGCATCTTCTGCTTGCAGAGAAACACACAAATCTTTTAATAAGTGAAGAATATCATGGTAAATATTCAGTCTGTTTTGCCACTTTTGAAAAGACATATAAAAATTCATAATGTTATCATCCTGAGCAATCGTAGAATTATCATAAAAGAATTTATTCAATTCATCCACTTTTTCATTAATATATTCACTGACCGGTTTAATTTGTTTGCAGATGCCTTCAATGTTGTCGCATATTGAGAGGAATCTTGTTTCTGCAACTGCATTTAACTTTCCATAATCATCATACAACGCGCTATCCTCTTTGAATTTTTCTAAAGCCAAACGGTTGTTCTTTTGGCAGCAAAACTTAGTGAATAAAACAATTAATTCACCCTCTGCACTTTTCATCATACTAACACCAACAAGTGCAGTTAAATGTGCAAAAACACCAATTGGAGCTGTTAAACCAACTGACCAAATCTTTTGGTGCTGCTTTATAAGCTGTTAATATATCATTGAAAAATTGTATCGAATTTTGAACATTCAGTGCACCATCCCAACAACTATTTACAATTCTTTCAAATGGAAAATTTGAAATGAGTAGATTCAATTCCGAAAAGAGCCAATCTGCAATTTCTTGAGCAGAAGAACCACCACATTTTATTTGTGTCACCAAAGGAAAGGTTTTGAATGTTCTTCCTTTACACATTCTTACTAATATCACATATTTTTCTTCATCATTTTTGCTCGAGCTATCACCCGATAAAGCCATACAGTCGCAGTCTATGATTTCACATAGAAATGCGGATTTTGCCAACACATTAAAATCTGTTGCTACTCTGAATGAATTACGGCTACTGATGCCGAGGTAATTGATTTTGTCTAACAGACTTGGATTGTAAACTTTAAGAAAGACAAATAAATCATCACTAACTGCATTAACTTGTGACTCAGATAATCTAGCTTCAATATTTATACAAGTGATCTCAAATGCTACAATTCTTTTTTGGAACAATTCAAATGCTTCTCTTTCAAACTTTGTACAATATTTTGAATGCAAGTAATAATCAAACAACACATCTATACAATCCAAAAACGCTTTCTATTAAATCGATTTACACCGGGTGGGAAAGTAAACAATTTAATAGCCGATATTAATTTATACCAAGGCCAAGTAGTTGCTGGTAATAAACTTGTTTTTCTAAATAGTCCATCATCAAACTCAGCAGCAGAAAGATTTTGTGCCTTTTTATGTGTCTGTTTTTTGATAGTTGGGATTGGAACATCTTCTGGTTCATCAGGAACAACCGTAAACGCCGATGTTATAACAGTGGTTTCGGGTTCTATATCTTCATCATTGTTGCAACTAAAACGATGGATATTATGGTCACTGATAACATTGTCAACACACACTTCTTTTTGGTCAGAATTTCTTTGAACTTGATTTAAAACTGATAATTGTGTAAATTCATTTTTGCCGATTCTATCATAGCAATGTTTGTTCTTTTTCCTCTTATACTCATATAATTAAAAAACTTTGTTACAATATCCTTTTTGGAAAAAAATGAAGTATAATCTGGTAATGTTTTTGGATTTGCTTTATAATCACTTGTTAAATCTGATTTGAAAAACATTGAATAATTTTTCATTGCTTCTTCTTTTTCTTTTTCATTTATTAATTTCAATTGACTGTTTTCATTTTTCAACTTTGCGTGGTTTGCAAGTGATGTTTTTTCATCCATGTTCCATCAAATAAACACATAACATAAGATTTATCATTAAATTCAACATGAATATATCCTTTCAAAAAGAGATTTTGATCGTAAACGAAAGAAAGTTTTGGAGGAACACTCATTTTGTATGTTTTTTTAAAGTTTGCTCGTTAATATAAATATTCATGTTTTTTGTTAAAAATACCTTTTTATTTGTTAATATTTTGGAATAACATCGAGTTTGCTCAATAGTTTTATCAAATATTATTTTTTATTTGTAACATTTTTATAAAATATAGCTAATTATATATAAAATTTGTTAAAAAACATTGTTTATTAATATGTTAATTTTTAAAAAAATTGTTCATTGCTAAATTATAAACAAAATAATTGAATAATTCAATTTAATTATATTTTCAAAATAAGAATCTCAGAAAGTAAGCTTGAAGTTTTTTAATAACTACAACTGCGTTGCTATTTTTAGGAATAACTACTATTAACGTGGGTATAAAAATGAATAAAAACCCACTGCCCATCTCCACGAATGAGCAAAGTTGGGAGGGATCAATGATCAAGGATTTAAACTAAAGTCCTATTTTTCCAAAAGTCCCTCCATTTAAAAGGTTTGATAACTTAAATAAATAAAATGAATATCTAAATATTTTGATTATGGGAATATTGATTAATTATATTAATATTTATTATAATACAAATTAAAAAATATTGAATATTAATACACCTTATTAGATTATTACACTCATTAATAAGTTTAAATGACAATAATTTAAAATATAATTTTAATAATTAAGTAATTTAATATTATATATATATAATTTAAGTGATTGGATGTGAACTAATATTGTTAGATACCAATTTCAAAAATATAGCATATTTAAAGCAGTTTGTATTTAGCAAAAGTTTAAATTAAATTACTTTTAATTTATGTTTTAAACAATGAAATGATATTAATATAGTTAAATTATTATAAAATGTCCCGAATCTATATTTGACGAGCCGATTGGTTTGGGGAAAAGAAGAAAACAATTAATTGAGTAAGCAAGTGAAAAACTTGAAATTGTTAAAAAGTAGCAAAAAATAAGAATAAAAAATAACGAAATCGAAGAGAAGTCATTAAAAAATTTGGCGAATGATAAAGACCTCCTTTCGGTTGAAAAGAAAGAGACTCCAGAGTGTATGTGGCCAACTCTTTAGGGAGCTTAACTCGACGAGAAACAAGACAAATGCGACGGCTTTGAAGACGATATGTCTGGAATGAAGACTGTGTTGGAAATTATTGACTGGCTGCTAAGACATACAAACGTGCAAAGGACATGTATATGTAAATTTGACTGTGAAGAAAAACAATCTTAAAGTCATATGTTTTCCTCTTCTATTTAGGAGACGCTTGTCATCAGGCATTTGCGGCAACACGTTAAAGACTTGTTGGCGAGCCCTTTGACTAATTAAATAGAACAACTTTGTATGGACTACTTCTAAACGTCTTCGTGAATTGTTTACCCTAATCGTGTAAATGAGGGTAAACACCCAGAGCTTAAACCTTTAAGAAGAACGTTCAAATGGCCGAACAAAAGAAGGTCGAGACTATGAAAGACTATAAGGCCGCTTTTGAAGAATTGATGAGAACAAGATTAATGTGACAAACTTAAAGACGATATGTCCGAGATGAAGACTGAATTGGAGGCTCTTGAACAAGCTGCGAAAATTATAAACAGTCAAAGAACACTTACGAGAAGAAGTTGACTGAACTGAATGAACAACTTGATCTTGAAAGAACAATTGTTCAACAGGCTAAAGCACAAAAGAAGAAATATGCAGACGAAGAGAAGTGATGAAGAACGAAAATGAATTCGGTGAATATAAGGAACAAGCCGAGAAGTCCATTAACTTGTTAATTGCTCAAAAGGCTGATTTATAGAAGGAACTTAAGAAGGAGAGAGCAATGAAACAAAACTCTGATTTAGAAACTCATAGACTTAGAACTAAAGTTACTGATTTAAAAGCAAAATTTACAGAAGTTGCTGCTTTATTTGCGTTAATTGAAAACAAAATGCGAAACAGAGAAAAAAGCACAAAACGCTACAGCTAACGCCGAGAAACCAGAGAAATAATATGCCAGTAAGATTGAAGAAGTGAAGAGATAGCCAGCAAAGTTTGGGTGGATAATTTTTTATCTCATGATCAGTTCTCCCAATTTTAACAGAACATTCTTTTCACCACAAAAGTATCTATTTTTATTTTTTGATTAAAAAAACTATAAATACAAATGAAAAAAACACTACAAAACACGTTAAAGTTCAAAAAATCAACTATTTTTTTAATTTGGTATTTTTTTTACCAAACATTTTTTCAACTTCTTTTGTCTTTTTGTTAATAGCAAGCAGTTGCATTTTCTTTTTGTTTTATTTTCATTCAACTTTGGAGCACTTTTGAAATAACAATTGGGTGTAGTTGAATCATCTGCAGTTTCAGTTTCTATTTCAAAATAAATTTAACTGGCTCGAATCGTTCGTTAATATTTGTTTAATACTCGTTATTTTTTATTTCCTTTTTTTAATTATTACACAATCTATTTGTGGATAACTTAGAATATTTGAATCTTTTTAAATCAATACTTTCAAAG
>NW_004440233.1:32195-34781 GCF_000330505.1 Entamoeba invadens IP1
GCCGCGATGCTAATTTTTCAAAAATGTCCAACACAAAAACCTATGTCTCGGCAGCAATCCACAAAGCAGTTGTGAAAGTTGATGAAGTTGGAACGATCGCATCTGCCTTCAATCTATTTGATCTGAAAATTAGCCGCAAGATGTATACAGCACTACCAAGAGATGTCATCATCAACAAGCCTTATTACTTTGCTATTGTTGAAGGAAACAATTTGCCATTTTTCTTCGGAAAAGTTTCACACCCAAAGTTTTAATAAAATTAACATTTATTTTGTTTTCAGGTCTTTTAATTATTTACTCTTAACAAAATAATTCAATAACTTTGTTAAATTCAGTTTTCATTGTAATTGTTGTTGTTCACTAATTTTCATGTTTTTGTTTTAGATTGTATGAAACAAGTGACATAAAAAAATATTTAAACAAATTTTTTTATCTGAAATTATTATTATTAAAATTTAACCATACGTCTCAAAAAACCTTCGTTTTTGACAATGAAAAAATAATGGTAATCATTTAAAAAAATATTACTGATGTAGTGTTTTATAAAATCAAAAAGCAAATTGCTAATTATTGTAATTGATAAAATAATCTTTTGTTTATTGCTTATTTTTTTATTTTATGGCAATTTTATTTTGGAAGAAAAAAATGTAATAACAAAAAAAATAATTAATTCAAATGTTATTAAATTTAACAACAAAAAATAATTTCAAAAGCAAAAATGAGGCAGTTCAACATAATAATACATGTTTTTCTATTGTGGCAAAATAGACTCAGTGGTATAAAAACATTAATTGAAACAAATATCAAAATGTTTTATTTTTTTATATAAACAAATATATTACTGTCTTATAATTATCATTTAACTTTATATGTTATACATTAACTAATACACCCAGATTTTAATAATTAAAATTAAAATATTGTTTATCATTTTGTGCTTTAATTTGAACCAAACTCAAATAATAAACTTTTTATTTACTTATATTGTATTCGTTGCAATGAAAAATTACTTTATATTTTCACCATAAACGATAATGTTGTTGTGAATTTCAAATGTTTCGATTGTGGCAAGTCTTGTTATATCCAGTTCACTATTTTTCAAATGACAAATTAACACCAATTCAAAGAATTAATTTTATCTAAGTGGTTCATTGTGTGTCGATTAATTATGGTAATGTTAGCATAATTCACACAAATCGCTGATGGCATTATGTAGGTATTTCATGTTCCATTAATTACAAAATAATCAATAAGAGTAATATGATTAAATTTGTTGAATTAAATGATAATGCAATTAAACAATTAAAATGATGATTATGTCGAAGTAATTTACAATTTTTATATTTTTTGTGTTGGTGAAATAATGAAAAATGTGTCATTTATAATATTATTATATTTTTAAAAAACCACTAAGTATAAAATATAACAAATTTTATTTTTTTAATATTTTTGTTTATAATGACAGTAATAACTGTATGGTAAAGATTCAAACACTTAAACAAAAAAGAACACAACACTTATTTATAAACACAAATGCTTTATTATGTTTCATTTAAATTATTTTTAATTATTTTTGTCCAAAAAAAGAATAAAATTTGTTTAACTGGCTGATTTTTTCTTTTTGTAAAAAATAAATTAGATTCGGACCTAACCCCGGGTAAATTGAGACGTATGAATTTAACCCTTGAAATAAAGAAAAATCAAATATAAACAATTGTTATTTTTTTATTATGTAACTACGTTGATATCCACAATAATTGTTAAACAGATTTTGTTTATAATTAAATATAAGCGAAATATTATATAACATTATTTATTTCTTAACTATCATCTTATTATTGTTTTTTATTAAATACAAACAATAAACACATGTTTTTTTATAACACCACAACATTTATTATAAACTTAAATAAATGCACCTATTAAATATTTATTTTTAATAATATAACAACACCAGTTTGTATATACAGTTTTACTGTTTATTACTTCACTTTCATTTAAAAAACTGCCTATTAATAATAGTTTTGATTTTAAAACATGTAAACATGTAACATCAAACTGGATCTTCAAATGATAACACTGAAATCATAATAATATAAAAATTTACAACAATTTTGATTTACAACTTGTGGCGTATACATACATATAAGATAATAAAATCAAAAATTCTCATAGCCTAAAAGTTGTTTTAATTGTTAAAAATTCATTTTATAAGTTTTCTATCTAAGTCGCCATACTTTTAACATTTTTTTATATATATTAACACGTATAAAAATCAATCTTAGTCATTTAATCTGTAAACAACAAATTTTTGTATATTGAAGGTTACAGACTTATCCACTCCACAAATCGTTTGAGTGCAATTTTTGTAATTAAATGATGATTGTGCGCACTTACAAACCACATTTTTGTTTTTCCTATTGTAAACAACATTAATGTCTCCACACCCAACATCAAAATACTTAGAACTCCGATTTGCACCAACTGAAAATGCCTTTTCATAATTTTCCGCTTTAATTTTAAACATTTTGTAATTGTTGTCTTTATTATCTCTCATTTGGAATATGAAACAGTCTTTATCATATA
>NW_004440233.1:34881-50143 GCF_000330505.1 Entamoeba invadens IP1
TGTGTTGTATATGAAAGTGTGTTGTAGACTCTCTTTAAACACGCTGTGGGTGATACACAGAAGGTCGCATCATCTCTCTGATGCAAACTCTCGTTGTGCAAAGTCGTTTTGTATTCCGTCTTGCGGAAAGCGTTTCTCTCAAGCTCGTTGTCACAACGGACTTTTTCTGTTTGTAAAAGAAGATTGAGAGTGTTGTCTCTAAATGTTACAATTTCAACACCATCTTGTTCACACTGGGTTTTCATCATTTCTAGCAAATTGGTCAAATCCAGAAGCTTTGATAAGCAATTTGTTATTTCTTTTAACAAGTTAATGCACTTTGTTTCATTAATTTTTTCGATGTCAAGACTCGCAGTAATTTCTTCAATGGATTTGCCAATGTTTGTATTTTCAATAATATTTGGTAAAACTAGTTTGGGCGATGAAACGTGAGTTTCCATTGTTGCTTTTAGTTTTACTATACTATGGTCAATGTCTGAATTGTAATTTCTGAAATAATTATATACTTTGTTTTCTTCCATTTGAATAAATTACAAGTTGTTTTTTTTGATAATAATTATTCAAATTTATATTCATCTTTATACTTTAAACGAAAAACCTTTTTCTTAATTTAATTATGGTAATTTCTAATAAACAATAAAGTTGTTTTTTTCAAAGAGTTGTTCATTTTTTATATTTTTTATATATATTTTTATTAAATATTTTCAAATAAAAAATATATATATTACATTTATTAATTTATAATAATTATTATTTGACTTTTTAATTTTAAATAAAATATAATAATTCTGTTACATTATGTTTTCTACTTTCGTGTTTATGAATTCATTTGAGTACAATTTGAGAACATTCAAATATAATATCATTCATTTGCTAATGTTTCACATTTAAATTCTCAAACTTTCTGCTTTAACAACATATACATTTTAAACATCACTTTTATTTTTGAAGTCACAACAGTGATTTTTTTCAACCACAACCAAATGTCTGTTTATTAATTTGGACGGTCTTATTTTAACGATCATTATCTTTGAAAATGTAATTACTAATTTAAATATTTGTGGTTCATTTTTTGTTTGTTCTTATCTCCTCATAAAATTTCTTTTCCATTATTTTTTGTTTGAGACATTTGATTTACCAAAGCTTTATGTTTTCTTCGACTTAATAAAAGCTTTAGTCATTTATAATACATTATTAACCAATTAAAGTAAACACAACAAGAGAATCTTTCAGAGATTTATGTCCATTTGTTTCAATTGAAAAATTAGTTATTCAGTAAATTAAAATGCTGAAAACTAGTATCTACAAAAAAGAAAGTATGTTTTTATTTTTCATCATTCTTTTAATAATATTTTATAACAAAGATAAATATAGATAATTCTTTTAATAATAAACATTACTATACAATTAACTACATTTACTTATTTATATCTTCAAACCTATTTATATCAACATAATTATCAGAAAAATATCACTTCCCTCCTTCAATATTTTGCAGGACATACTTGTCGTCCAGTTTATGTTCCTTTTTAACTCTCTGTGGTGATCTAGTGACACTAGTTCCCCACACCAACGCCTATATCATTTGTCCTACAAGTTGTTTATAAATTTTAAAGCAAATATTCTCTACTGTTGCCTTCTTTGCTGGGATTACAATAACGTCTTTAAAGTTCGGAAATTCTCCTGGAATTTTTTATACACTCTAATCAGATTTAGTTGTTTCCAATTTTGTTTTCTGAGTGCTACTATACCCTCTTCTGTCATTGCATAGATACACGCAAAATACGGTTCTGTTTTTAGTCTGTCTACGTCTTCTTTATTCATTTGGTCGATCTTATTCACCACATAAATGCATGGAATGTACTTACAACTCTGGTCAATAGCACCAATCAGGTCTTGGACTGACACGTCGCAGTCACAATAAACGTCCGCGTTCAATATTTTGTACTCTTTTAATGTCAATCTGACATTCTCTTGTATCAAACATGTCTGTGGAATTGATGGTGTAAATGACACCAAACCCGTCTTCTTCTTCACTATTTTGATCTTAGGTGGCCGTTTGTTCAATCTAATCCCAAAGCCCTCGAACTCATATCTTTTCCTTTAAGTCAGGTGACTTCGTCCCACAATTAAAAGCATTGTACAATCACATTTACCCGCTATGGAGATGACTTGTCGTTATCACCCTTTCCCATCTTTGGATCCTTCAATACCAGGAAGATCAAGTAACTGGACTTTCGAACCATTGTAATTTAAAACACCTGGAATACACTTTAATGTTGTAAATCCATATGCAGCGGCCTAAGACTCTTTGGATTAATTTATAGTTTAAATATAATTTAATATAGTAGGTTTAAATGGTATAATAATATAATACGTTTTAGTATAGAGTGTTTTTTTATAGTATAGTAAAATATAGTAAAATTAATAAAACTCGAAAAATAAATATAAATTACATTATTCGTGTAATCACAAGTGTAATTTGTTATTTTGAACATATCTGACCAATTTTCTATCGCCCACCAAAATCAAAAAGCTATTTGTGACTTACAATGTTTACAAATAAGGCATGTACATTGTCAATACAAGAAGAGGCAATTTTTGAACCAAGTCAACATCTTTATTGGGTTTCCAAACATTTTAAATCTCAAACTCTTTGTTAGAGCAAAGAAAATCACAAAAAATGATCAAAGGCACAGACTTTGTAGAGAAGAAGGAAATTACACCAGACAACATTATCTGAGACGATAAACACACCAGAAATTTTTACACAAGAACAACAGACTTTACAATGCAAACCATAAAAACCAAGTCAATAGAGACACAAATTTGACGTGGCAACAGGTCGATAATATTGTAGAGTATGACATAACGGAGGTGATAGTTAAATTTTATTTATAACAAACTCAATGTAATTCATTTGTATATAAAAATGTTTAAATCATATATTATATAAACAACTTGATATACATGATAACTTATTTTGTTTTATATTTTTTTAATATTTGATGTCCATTTACCAACTATTAAAACGAAATTAATTCTATTGGTTTCTCATATTAAGAATTACAAATAGAGTTTGTTGTAAAACGTTGTTTTTTTTATCAATTTATACACAAATAATTGTTTTAAAACCCGGTAATTAGGTAAAAAATGAAAAATTTTGGAAAAAACTAAAACAACAATTTTTTATTATTCAAACATGACCCCGATATTTTCCAATATTTATTTACCAAAAAGCCAAGGATAACGTTTACGACTAACTCTATTAAAATCAATTTACTTAAGTATTATTTACAGTTTTTTTAAAAATACTTTAAATTCGATTAACAAGATAGCGAAAGAATCTCTGACCAAAAACAGCAAAATTATTTTAAAATTTTTTTGATCTTTAAATGTATCTTTTTTACCAATTTAAAAAATTTGTATTCTTCCGTAATTGATTTTGAAATGCCTTTTGAAAAAAAATATAATTACAGTTGGTGTGTAAACTTTTAATCAAAAATATTAATAACCAAACTTACAGGGGTTTTAAGTTTGGTTAATATAATAAAATGTATAGTACTGTTTATCCTGAAGGCTGAATATGCCTTGTGGAGACTTTTTCTGTCCAAGGTGGTAATTTGAATCATACTTTTTATTATAATGTTATTGATTATAACTATTAAATCGATAGGAAGCAGTTAAAATAATGGAAGTGGTTTTTTCCTCCCTGTAATTTTTTTACGATTTGAGCTTTTATTAAACAAAAAACTTGATTGTGTCAACCAAAAAATTATCGATTAAAGCAAAAGTAAATTCAAATAACCAACGTTTTTTAATTAATATTTTCAAAACATTTAATAATTAAATTCATCAATTTCGTTGGAAGATGTTGTCTATAGTTTTTTTGGTTTTATTTAATTGTAAAATGTCGGGATTCTGCTTGAGATAAAACAAAACTCGTTTAAGTTTTTTTTTCAAAATATTTTAACTTGATTCCTGTTTTTTAAACCTTAAAATGTGTATTATTTCATTTATAAAACAACATTGGTGATTAAGATAACGTTTTATAATAAACCAGGTTAGTTTTTGAAATTACATTTTTTATAATCAAAATATCAAATAAGTTCAACCAGATTTTAATGTTTTGGGTTCTTTTTGTAACACATGCAGTGGGCATTCGGTGGTGTTCAAGAAAATCCGAAGTCTACTGCGTTCAAGATGATATGATGTGTAATATCTCTGACAACGAAATTATTACTCAAACGACTGGCGAATTAGTCTTTAATTACAAAACTGTAACAAACATTAAATGTGCATTGACCAATGTGGTCACTTTTAAAGAATTTGGAATAAAGAATACAATCTATTTTAATAATAAACAGGACACTTTTTATAAAAACGAGACACTCAAAGGAGCAGCCACAACAACACAATTTTGTGATGATCATACACAAAATCATTGTTTAAAATGTGTGGACGGAACTCCATCATGTGGGATGTGTATACCAAATTATTGTTTATATAATACTGATAATGTCATATCTTGTGTATCTTGTAGTAGTACTCACACTTGTAACGATGGGCAATACATCACATCGACCTTTGAAGTTTCTTGCCAAACACCTACTTGTGCTACTTGTAATAATAATAATAATCAATGTTCACAATGTGCGGACGGGTTTTATAACTACCAAAATTCGGTGAATTGCGGGTTGAGTTGTTATTTGTGTGATTCGACTTGTGTTGGTGGATGTAACAATTCAACTGGTGTTTGCGTTGAGTGCAATAAAAATTACGTTAGACAAACGAGTGGGCCGGGGTGTGTTGAATGTGTCCAATTTGATGCCAATTGCCAATATTGTTCGTATGATTTTACTCGACAATGCAAGGTATGTAAATCAAATTATTATTTAACTTCAGGAGGCACGTGCGACTTATGTTCAAAGATTTATTGTATCAACGAATTTTGTTCTAATGACAAAAAGCACTGTACTCAATGTATGAATGGATACTACCCTGACAGTGAAGGTGAATGTAATAAATGTGACACGCTACCAAATTGTTCCGAATGTGACCAAACAAAAGCTGAATGCACAAAATGTAAGAGTGGATTTGGATTCTTTAATGGGAGTTGTGTTCAATGTAATTTAAACAAGGGCGCTATATTTGTAAATGAAACTTCCGAATGTAAAATGTGTTACTCGTCCTTTGATAACTGCAAATTATGTCAAAAACCATACACGAATGTGGAGTGTGTAGAGTGCTATCCTCCGTATTTTTGGGATTCGATTGGTAAGACTTGTAAGTTATGTATTGATGGGAATTACTATGATAAAACTACTAAAAACTGTGTATCAAATAACAACATTTGTACAATACAAAATAAAGAAGACGAATGTCTGACATGTAACAATAACTATTTTCTAAGAAACGGGAGTTGCATTCCTTTTGATAACTGTGAAGGCGATAACATACAAACAAGTAGTTCATGTGAATGTCAAGATACACTTGCGATCAACTCCAATTGTTATGTTTCTTCTAATGAGTCAATTTGTAAGTACGTCTTATTAAATGGATATGAAGACTTAAAGATGTGTCTTTCTTGTGATGACAATTTTACATTGATACAAAACAAAGTCTGTGGCAAATCTTATTATAAGTATAATTATATTAGAAATAATGCGAATTATACATGTGAAAAAGGGATGTATCTTTCAAATGACAATAGATGTATGAACTGTGTTGATTCAAGTGTCTGCATTTTATTTAATAATAAACTTAAAATTCTTGAGTGTTCAAAGGACTTGGTACGTTCAAGTGATTCACAACAAGCTGAGAGTTGTAAATCAGATGAAAAATGTACTACTTATGGTATCAATGAATGTCTTAATTGTTCTTCTAAAACCACTGACATAGTCAAAGGCATATGTGTCACAAATCCAACAGCCAATTGTATCATTTCACTGAATTCTAAATGTATTTTGTGTGACAAAGAGACACTTCTTTCAGACGGAAATTGTATTTCCAAAACCAATTTTAATTGTCACAGAAGTGCTATAGGTAAATGCATCCAATGTGTCGATAATTACTACAGAAGTACTATAAGTGATATATATTGTGAAAATACGTCTAAAATACCCAATTGCATCTATCAAATAATTTATTCCAACAACACAATGATATGTAAAGAGTGTTTACCAAATTATATGGTTTCGGATTCTAAATGTGTTCTAATGACTTCGACCAAATTAATTCAATCATCTTTTAAATATTCTGACTTGATTAAATGCAAGAAAATGAGTACCAAAGGGTGTTTAGAGTGTGAAGACACGTATTATTTGACTTTACAGAATACATGTGAAAAGTGCGATTCTTCATGTGTGAATTGTTCCAACACAACTTTGTGTATTTCATGTCCCTCTGGATTCTATTTGACGAGTGAACATACATGTAAAGAAGTTGGTTCATTACATAAGACGTGTGATATGTTAATGCCAAATGCTGTTGGCTGTGCGATCTGTAAAGTTGGGTATTACTACGTTTCAAAAGACTGTAGACAATGTGAAACATCATGCTATTCCTGTTTAGATAACAAACAGTGTGTGTCGTGTGCAGACAATTACTTCAGAATAGCAAATGAAACAAAGTTGTGTCTTCCATTCGACGAATTGACTCAATTTTGTCTTAAAAAGACCAAAAATGGGTGCGTCAGTTGTCAAATGGGGTATTTCCTCTCAAATGGTCGATGCTCAAAGTGTTTAGAAACCTGTATTAAGTGCACTTCAATGACTTATTGTTCCGAGTGCTCCAACAATTATGTAAATATTGACTATAAGTGTCACCACTCTTCTACAATTCAATATTGCACAGCTGCAACAAATGATCGATGTACTAAATGTAAAGGGTGGCATGCACCTGATGACAGTGGGTCTTTTTGTAAGACTGCAATGCGCTATGATATTATATTTGGGACGATTGTAGGTGTTGTAATATTAATAATTCTTGTTCTAGTAATAGTAGTAGTGTTGTGTTACCAAATTAATCTTCACAACAAAGAAAAGAAAAAGATGCTGAATGTCTGTGTTTATAATATGAAGAAATCAAATGTCCTTTTGCAAAATCTTGGTGACTTTTTGTTGAGTAATAAACAAGTTATTACATTTGGAGTTCTCAATGAAGACAGTTTGATAGAAGTGAATGAAGAGACACGCGAACTGCTGTGTGTTGGAAATAACACCAATCACACAATAAAAGTCCAATTCAGTGTTATCGACAATTGCGACCAATTTTTGATACGAACTGAGCCAACTTTAGTTACTCTTAAAAAGGGATTTGCATGTGAATTTGAGATCTTTATTAAACCAGTTTGCACATGTAATATCCATTCAAATATTGTAGCCATCGCACTCGACTTGGAAACAGGAAAACAAATTGATGAAAAAATAGAAGTAAGTGCTGTGACAAAAATGACGACGCGACTGGACTACACCGAGTTGATAGAAACCAAGAAACTTGGGGAAGGTTCATTTGGGGTTGTCTACTTGGGGGAGTTCAGAGGTGACAAAGTTGCAATCAAAAAGATGAAACAATCTTCTGATGATAAATCAAGTAAAAAAGAATTTGAAGATGAAGTTTCTATGTTAGACAAATTTAGAAGTGAAAATATTGTCCACTTCTATGGTGCCGTGTTTATACCAAACAAAGTGTGTCTGGTCACCGAATTTGCTCAATTTGGAAGTCTACAAGATTTGATAAAAAATAAAACTTCAAGTGAAATTGACATGAAATTACGACTCAAATTCATGTTAGATGTTGCTATGGGCATTATGTATTTACATGAGAATGGAATCTTACACAGAGATATTAAGCCAGACAACGCTTTAGTATTTTCATTGAATGCATCAGAAAAAGTGAATGCAAAATTGACTGATTTTGGATCGTCAAGAAATATTAATATGATGATGACAAACATGACATTCACTAAAGGTGTTGGAACACCAACTTACATGGCTCCTGAAGTTTTAAAACAAGAAAAGTACAAAAGACCAGCTGACGTCTATTCATTTGCAATGACTATGTATGAATGCTTTGCTTGGAGAATTGCGTATAGTGATGTTGAATTCAAATTTCCATGGAAAATAGCCGAGTTTGTTTCATTGGGAAAGCGTCTCGAAAAGCCTGATTATGTTGATGTAAAAATGTACAATATCATTGTGTTGTGTTGGTCACAACATCCACTTGAAAGACTAAAAATAGAAGAAGTTGTTTCAATGCTTCGTGAACTATTTTAATTGATTAATAAACTTGATTTGGTTTTTGGTAATATATTTTTATTTTATCATGTTTTAATCAAAATAATAATTTAAATGGAGAAGCTTAGTGCTATGAAATTCTATCTATCAAGTGCATATTATGTCAGAGTGAATTTATTTATAACAATGCGATGTGTAAAAGTTATTTTTCATCAATACAAAACTGGGCTAGTGCACTATTTTAAACATTAAAAGCTTGGTGTGCTTTGTATTAAAAAGATCTTTTTCTTGAAAAGATGTGTATGTGGTTGAAAATGATATGTTGAAAAGGTTATATGTGAATATGCTTATTAGCAATGGTAAAAGCACTCAACAGTGAACCAAACAATTAAATGTGTATAACCTTCAAGAAAATGAGTTTTATAAACTAAAAATGGTATTTTGAACACAAAAATAATATTAAACAAAATAAATCAATTAAAACACAACACAAGCCAAAAGAGTAAAATCATCAAAAATTAAAATAATATCCAATCAAAAACAGGTCGATTAAAAAAGCAAAAGAGTTATTTTTAGTGTTAATGAAATATCAAGTGAAGTTTTAAATAGGCATAACCAAAAATTTGTTTAATTTACCCAACTGTAAAAACAGTTGTAATGATTAAAATGTATATTATTATTTTAATTTTAGATTGAATAATAAAAACATTAATTATTTTAATTAATAAATGTTAATAAAAAAAATCCAGTGCAATTGATGAATTATTGAGACATGCCAATAATCTCTTTAAGTGCATCTGGGCTTCCTGGCGCCTTCTTAGCGACTTTCTGGTCTTGGAAGAAGACAAAAGCCGGAAGTGAAGTGACTTGGTATTCAGCAGCATACTCAGTTGCTGTAGTTGCGTCAACCTTAAAGAACTTGAGATTTTTGTGTTCTTCTGAAAGTTTTTCCAACATTGGAGCACTCGCTTTGCATTGTGCGCATTCAGGCGAATAAAAGACTACAAGAACATTCTTGTTGTTTGCAATAGTCTCTTTGACTAAGGCGACGTCTGTTGTGTATGTCACTGGCATGTTGATTGATTGTTATTTTTGTTTTTCAAATCGGATTATATTGACTGGGAATTGTTCTAGTCACACTTTTGCTTTGTTTTTACATTCTGGTTTTTTGGAAACAATTCAATTTGTTATTGTAATAGTATATTTTATTATTTGTTATAAATTAAATATAAATAAGTTCTATTAATAAAACAATTTGAAACAAAATTGTATAACACTAATTTCCACTGATATTCTACACATTGTTATTATTATAGTTTTTATATTATTATTGATATAAAGTGGTGAAGAAATAATACAACATTGATATTACATTTCTCAATTGGAGTTTCAATAACTTATTTATAAAGAGTTGATAAATATGTAGCAGTTAAAAATGTGTTGTTATATGAAATTGTATCACCAAATATCTGCGACAACAAAATATATGAATATTTTTTTTTTACAATTAAATAATTTAATGTTATTATAACAAAATTTCTTATTTTGTTATTGAATTGTTTTTAATAAAAATATGAATAATTAAAGAAATAATAAACTCATATTAAAACAACAATAATGACTACATAAAGCGTCACAGTAACTTTTCAAGCATTTCTTGTAATGGTCATAAATTAAATTGTGAACGTTTCTTATTGTTTTGAAACATTAGAAATATTTAATAATATTATATATATATATTTTATAATTTTTAGTTGAATTTACTGGAAATATTTTAAAACTAAAAATATAATTAAAATAAATTAAATTTATAGATATTTATAAATAACTAAAAAATTAATATATTTATACTATAATATAATTCGATTAATAAAACATTTTTTATTTTTTTGAATGTAATTCAAACTATAATAAAAATGTCATTATTAACAAATTTGGTGGTTTTGTTTTTATATAAATTTTAAAATAAGTCGTATCATTATTGGTTCAAGTCTTTATATAATTAATTATATCAAATCTTGATAATATTTAAAAATACCAGAAAAACAACAACCAGTGTAATAAACTAGAATTTCTATGTTTTTCTTTTTTCTTATTCAAAAACTCGAAACATAATTTTTTAGTATTAACTGAAATTACTTTAACTTACTTTAATAATAATAAAACAATTTAAATCATACTCTTTATTAATACAGTAAAACCTCCCAAGAGCGGGAGGGCGTGGGAATTTTGTTCTCTCAAGAGCGGGCATTTTTAGCCAATCAAACCTCAATTACCGCTCGATAGAGAACTCTATTTTTAGTTTTAGTCTAAAAAATGCCCGCTCTTCAGAGGTACCGCTCTTGGGAGGTTTTACTGTAATTTGAAACGAGTAACTTTGGTCTGATAAACATGATTTTACAATATTGGAAAATTTTCAAGAAAATAATTATAACATAAAAATTAATTTTTAAATAATAAAAATATAATTGATTTTTAATTAGAATGTGACACAGGTGCGTTCTCTCTCCTGTCTTTAACAGGAGCCGATTGTTTTAATTATAACAAATTTTTTATTTTATATATTTTTCCTTAACAAATCAGGTTTTTTTGAATAAATTTTTTTTAAAATTACTGAGCTTTATATCGGTACCCAATTTTTTTAAACAATATATCGGTGCAAAATTGCAACGAACAAACCAATTTTTAATCCGATAAAACTACACTATCAAAAAACTTACAAATTTTCATTAATTTAATGTGTTTAAAATAGAAAAAACACATCAGAATGCATTTTTTTGGAATTTAACGAAAACAGTGAACAATACTGAAAATACAAAACACTGAAGAATGACATTATACAAGCTTCTCTTCTTAATAAACCTTTGTATATTTATTATAATGTCATCATTTGTTTTGCTTACAATGCAAACGACAAAGACAACAATGTTGTTTACTTTATCCACAAACACGGAATTTCAAGACCATGATTTATTAATAGAATTTTCAACAATTCCGCATCCAAAATTCGATAAAAAGGATGGCACGCCAATTTTCAATAAAACGCAACTTGAAGAGTATAACAGATACTCCGTTTTAGCTCTATCTATACAACAAAAAACAAATGAAAAACACGATGAAAACATCGACAACAAACCAAACAATGCCAAAGAGAAGAAAATTGATTCAATTAATGACCCAACAGATCCTTTCAAATTTAAGACCGAAGGTCTTGTTGACCAAAAAGAAGAATCCCGCGAGCGCAAAAATGCGCTTCAAAAATGTGTTTTATGCAACAAATTTACATCAAATCAGACTGAAATTGATTTACAAAAGATGACCGACTTGCCTGAGATCTGCAACAACCGGATCGATGTTGTGTGGACTTGGGTGAATGGGACGGACCCTCTTTGGCTCTCACATTTAAAGCAATACGTCACAAAATTCGACGCAAATCGGTATCGAAATACAGACACTTTAGTCTACTCAATACGAAGTGTATATAAGTACTTGCCGTATGTTAAAAATTACTTTATAGTGACCGACGACCAAGTTCCCTCTTTTTTAGACGCTCCATATAACATGACGAGTTTTATAGTAATGAAGAATAACATCACTTTAGAAATCGTCCCCCACTCACAAATTATAGAGAAGAAGTACTTGCCTGTATTTAATAGTGAAGCTATTGAAACTAATTTACATAAAATTAAAAACCTCGGGGAGTGCTTCATTTATCTCAACGACGACGTCTTCTTTAATAAACCAACACCACCAGACTACTTGTCAAAGACGGAATGATCCAAGTCCAAGTCGAAGGACCATCTCCAGACGTGGTGTCTGCTAAAAAGTCGTTATTTCATAACTGCGTGGCTCACTCAAATAAAATTGTGAATAAATACTTTGGAAAGCCGGAAAACACTAAACACCGGTTCATGTCACATACAGCTCATTTCTTTAAGAAAAGTATTTCATATGAAGTAGAAAAGGCTTTTTGGGACGATTTTGAAAATACAAGAAGTAAGAAAACTAGGGCTTGGGAGACAACAAATTGGTCGTATATATATGGAGTGTTCGAAGTTATTAAAGGATATGGTTTGGACGTCAGAGAATATAATTTGGCAAAGTTCTGGATGTTCAATGACAAACACATCAAAAATGTCGTCGCAAAAATACAGAACGAAGAAATTAATCCATACGTATTCTGCGTGAATGACGACATGACGAAGAGAACATTCGAAAAGGAAATGAGATATATGCACAGATGGCTGGTCACTAAATTCCCTGATAAAACAGTGTTTGAAAAGTAAAGAAGAACTAAAAATTGAAAGTTGTGTTTTATTTGTTTGAATTTTCATTTTTTAATTTTAAATTGGTTTGTATTGGTTTAATAATATCCAGAATTAAATAAATACAACAAATTGATATAAAAATAATAAATACAAGCACTTTAAACCCGATAATAATTATCGGGTCAACAACATCATTTTAGCCCAAATATTAATTCATAACTTTGTTATTTGTATCAATAAAAATGCTTTTTCGTCGCATTCCTCTTTTTAATTTTTTTTCATTTTATTAAAAAAAGAATCAACTTTTATTATTTTTAAATTATAATTATAATAACAGTTTTCACTTTAAATACCAGGTGATAAAATATGTTTTCAATAGTACATAATAAGATAGAGACACTCATCACAATGAATAAAAATTATATGTATTTAAAAAGTTGTTTACATGACACATGAATTAAATATTTAACACTTTTTTGTTGTTCTGGTGTTTACTTACACAACTTTATTACTGGTCAATATTAAAAATTAACTATTATTTGATATAAAGTTGTTATTATCTTGATGTACATGTTACAATCTATTGCCGATACTTGTTGTTAATCCATTTTTAAATATCTTTTTTTTATAAAATGTTTGTAACTTACATTACATATACACATCAACTTATTTTAAACATTCATTCTAATTTACATAATGTGTGTTTTTTGTACAAAATCATTTATCATATATTGTTTGGCTTGTTAAACCAAACACAATCCGTTTGTATTATAGACTCGGTATCTTAGTCTGCACGCAAAAATAACATTCAACAACTTCTTTATATCTTTGGTGTTGTCTTTCTAAAAATTTTTGTGTTTGTTCTACAATTGTTTTTGTTTATTATCGATTTGATAGACCTATCTAACACTTTTTATTAATTATTTATCAAGACCTCTATCATTTTCAATTGTTAATGTTTTTTATGTTTTTATCACACCTTATCGAAATATGATATATATGTTAAACGTATAACATATTAAAGTATTAAAAGTTTTCATTATAATACCATTACTTCTAATACCTTTTTATTTCTTATTAGTATTTTAAATCTCATTTAAATAAAAAATACGTTTTTCTAATTTTTAACTATTTTTATTATTTAACTTCTTTTTTAAATTTCAAAAACTTGTTTGTCTGTCTGTTTATACAATTACTATTTAAAACAATAATTAGTTCATCAAACAAAAGATAATTCATTTATAATTTTATCTTTTCTTAAGGAACTAAACTTGAATAAAACGATAGTTAGTAAAAATTAACTATCGTTCGTATTGAAAAATCATCACAATTTATTATTAAGATTAGTAAAAACAATTATATTTATAGTATATTGCTTATTAATAAAATACTATTAAGAAGCGCAAGAATAACGTACAACTGAAATAAATAAATAAATATATGCGTTAGACAAACATATATATGTAGATGTAGATGTAGAAGATATAAAAATAAATAATGGACAGACTTTAAATTAAATAATATACTATAATATACTATAATATACTATAACATTGTTTTAATTGTTTATATTATAATATTAACAATTGTTAATTATTTCAATAAAGTGGAAATGAAAAATGGTCTTAAGCCTTGTAATTGTAGTCCACATTGGCGGAACAAGTTGCTACATCTCCCAAATACTGTTTCATAGTAGGAGCAGACCATCCTCCATACGATGACCAATCGGAGAAACTTGCTTTGTTATCGTAATGGGCATACCACAAAGGAATATCACTCGCATATTTAAAAGTGTATGACCCAAGAATAGAAGTCCACCCATTCTTTGAAGCATAAATGCCGTATTTAATTCCAATAGCTCGAGCTTCGTTGATCATAGCGTCAAAGAAGTTTCTATTGCTTGTTGTGTTATACTAATATTATAGTAAAATCACTATTACAATGAAAATAACTATTTTATAATTATTTATAATAATTTAATAATATTATTATGTTTGAATAGTATAAAAGTTAAATATATATAGTATACCTATAATATAGTTTGAATATTATAAATTTAATATAACAATTTTATTTATATAAATTACTTTTTGGAATTATTAAAATTAACTATAAGTGTTGAATTAAATTTACTATAATTATTAGTTTTGAAACTATATACTTAATAAATATATTTTTAAATTACTAATCTATTAAAAGTCGAAATAATAATAATTATTAATTATAAAATATTTATTATTAATTAATAATATTTTTATTATAATAAATAACAAACTTGTAGTACTGCTTGTCCACGTTCCTTCGATGTCAAACCACACTCTTTCAACTTTCAGGCTGTTGGACTCAACTTTGGACCAGAAAGTTTTCACTTGACCAGCAGCATCACCACAGGAAACACAAGGGAAAAAGTAGACATCAGAAGTCTTGGCAGTAAATCCGGCAGAAGCTGCATTTTTGAGTGTTTGAACACAGTTGGTATCAAAGGTTCCTGATGATCTCCAAGCACGAACTATAACTATCGAAGTAAACCCATTGGTTCTTAAGCAACTGAATGATGAAGTTGATGTTGATTGAGAGACATCAATTCCCTTTGATGCGTTTGAAACGGCTACAAAAAGGAGAAAGGCTAACATGTGATTTTAAGAGTTATTAATCGGCTTTTTATGTAAATCGAAGTGGATAGAAAAATTCAAAATTGAAGACATTTGAAGAATCAACTATTGAAAACATGTTTTTTAATTTGTAATATTATTGTAT
>NW_004440231.1:0-1818 GCF_000330505.1 Entamoeba invadens IP1
ATTGTGTTCCACTTTTTTGTTGTTCTGCTACAGACATCGTCTATCTGAAGAAAAATTTGACATATCCGTTTTCCACTCACGGCTCCATGACATATCAATAAGGTTTCTAAAACAAACTTGACCTGTTCGTAAAGTGTTGACAGTTTGTTTACATCACTTTCTATTAATTTAAATGTTTAAAGATATATTGAATATAAAATAAAACTTTTTACAAAATGAAGATGATTGCAATTAAAAGAAGGAAGCAACTCTGAATTTTTTGTTTCCACATAGTGATATTATTAAATTTTTAAATGTGTTTGTAATAAAAGAAGATTCTTAAATAACTAAAAAACTAAGACCGAACTTTTTTCGGAAGCTAGCCTGTAAAAAAACAAAAAAGTGCAGGTTTCTCCACAAACGCGACTTTTTCCACTCACTTTATAAAAGAAAAAAAATGAACTCAAAACAGTGATTCATTGCGATATTTAAAATATGCGGGGAGAGATCGTTAAAATTATAATATATAATGTATGCGAGAAAGAGAGAGTTTAATTTGAAATGATAGTTTATTACTTTTTTGTGAAACGTTTGAACAAAACGTTTGAATGTGTGTTGTATAATATAGGAGAGACCACAATTTTCTTTAACAATAATATATTTTATCCACAAAAATATAAACGATTCGTTTTTTATTCGTTGGTATTTTGGTTTCATTGGTTTTTTATCAAGTTCTAAAATTACAAAACAACAAGAACAAAAATAATAACTAATTTTTTTATTTTTCTCAAAACTGCAGAGCAAAGTTTTTCTTTTCCAAAATACGTGTAAATATCGTTTTTTTATTTTAAAAGATTCTAATAAATTCCCCAATTAGTTTAAGATTTTGAAATATTGATGTTCTTTTTATCGGCCCAATTATCCAAACCAATTTCGTCTAAATTGAATAATAAACTAAAAGGCGTTCCTTTAAAATCGGTTATGTTAATAAAGTTGTCTAGAACTTGGTTTGGATCAACATTAAATCGACACAAATCTTCACATATTGCTTTGGATAGTAAAAGTTGAATGTATTTTAAAGTCCAGTGTGTTGTTGTATTTCTCGAAACATTGATATTAAGTTGGACTCTTTTTATCAATCAAATAATTGTAAAAACTGTTACAATAATTTTTCTTTATGAACAATAAACAATGAAATAACAAACTGCCGCGTATGTGTTATCGTTAAATTAATTTTATCTTTAATTTTCTTTTATTTGATCATTTTCCCACTTTTCACACTATCAGAAATTGTTCCATGTGCAACCTTAAACAATTTTGCAATTGTTCTATTTGTTGAATCGGTTTTTTTCTCCGATCAAACAAATTTTATTTTTACGATGATTCATAATGAAAAAAGCATGATCATAAGATAACTTGTCGAAAAGAACAAGAGAAGATTTCATGAATTCGCTATATTTTGGACAAATTAAATTATCTTTCATTTCTTGAAAATGGTGGCAATGACTTTAATATTGCTGTCTTTTTTAATAATGGAATTAGCTTTTGTTTAAAGTTCGTCAAATTTATTTAATAAATTTTCTTCTTCATTATGTTCTAGTTCATAGCTTAGTGTAAAAAAGTTTTTGTGATAAATGGATTTTGAGAAATACACCAAGGTTGCATATGAATTAAATATAAAAAAAATAATTTAATTTAAAGTATAAAATATTATATTTTGCTTATTTCAAAAATAATTTATGTTTTATTTTTTTACTGTTATATATAATATGTTTGCCACTCCTTTTTTAATGTCTTTAGGTGAAGGGTTTTTTTTGTCTAATTGTCATTGTTCCAGAT
>NW_004440231.1:1918-3228 GCF_000330505.1 Entamoeba invadens IP1
ATTAACTCGCTTGAGTCGCAAAAAATCGGGTACATAGGCACAATGAATCAACGAAGTGCAAACATACCTCCAGAGTCAAAAAGGAATACAATAATTGAAAAAAAGAAAAAATTGACAAAAATGGAAAAACAAACTTCAAAAAAGTTAGAACAACTTGAGAAAAGAGAAACCGTGTTAATTATAAAATGGGTATGTTGGCATCACAGAACGAACTAAATCGGGAAAAAATGGATATTTTGGAAAAAGAAGATGATGAAAATATCCAAAATATTAAAACTTCAAAAATGGAAATGGAAAAAATTGAATTGGAAAAAACCCGATTAAATAAGGAAAAAGAAACCAATCCTCAAAATATTCGGTTTTGGAAACAGGATTCAATCCTTTTAATTTCATTAAATCGGAAAAAACTAAAACTATGATAATTGCAACAAATTCTCTAAATGTCCCGATAATTGACAATAATAAGGCCAAATCAGAAATGAATGTATTATATAAATACACAAAAACACCTGTTGATACATTCGATTTCCTATGTCAATAATATTCAACAAAAAACAAAAACAAGGAGATACAATATGGTCGTTTTTCAAAACATTCTGGATTGTGCAACGGTTAATTCTTATGGGATGTTTCGGGATGTGATCCAAAATGACCACTTCACTTTTCTCGTTCGATTGGCCAAACAATTGTCAGAAAAATACATCAAAAAACGTCTTGTACATGTTGTATGAAAAAAAACATAAGAAAAAAGAACCATGTTTATAGCTTGTGGTCTTTTGGATTGGTGGGAAGAAGCAAACTCCCCACAAAAAGAGAAAGAAAAAAAATATGAAAGAAAATTTGCTTTACGAAAGCAAAAGTGCCACCTTTGCGTTGGTTCTAATGCGAGCAGGGTAAAAGAACTCTTTTTGCGTTGTGGAGAAACCACTTGCTTGTATCATTCTTTGATGTTGTGTTGAGTCTGTTGGAATTAAAAAGAATAGCAAAACCAAGAAAAAAGGAATTTTTTCTAATTGATGGTTTTAAATTGTTTGGTTGAAACTTTTTTGTTGTTTTTTAAACTATATTATCATTTAATAAAAACGTGTTTGAGAAATTATTTTTATTGTAATTATGCAATTCTTTATTTTGTTATCAGGTGGATTGACATTGTAGGATGTGTTGTTATGTTAAGAATTGACATTAAAAATATTTCTTACAAAATTTCATACAAAAGATTATTTTCGATGGATCTTAGGTAATTGAGTATTTAAATATTAATTATTTTAAGTAAAATAAAACTAGCTATTGGCCGGTTTGGGTTAGAAAGG
>NW_004440231.1:3328-14361 GCF_000330505.1 Entamoeba invadens IP1
TGCAAAAAAATACACAAAAAATTCTATAAAAAATTGGGAATCAGGTAATAAATCATGTAAAACGGTAAAACAAACTGAAACAATGATTTTCTGGGGTTTTGAAAAATTTCCCGATACTTTCCAGTTATTAATATCTAAAAACTGAGAGACAACGTTTAGGAAAGGACAACGTTTAGAGAATTACTCTACAGTTGGGTAAACAAACTTTAGCCGGGTAATTGTTCCTTAGCCCAAACAAAACTATATATATACCATCGTTTTATTAAACAAATTAACTATATAAAAATACAATTAATATTTTTTTTAGTTAATGATTTCAATATCTAAAAATATAAGAACTACAATACTCAAATGCAAAGTGTTGAACCAGAAACATTCTTTGATGCAATAAAGAAAACTGTCAAAGAAAACCAAATTGTTAAACCGTTCACTGTTCCCCCAACAAAAACCAAAAGAAAACAAGCAATCTCCAATAATCAAATGATGAAAAATGTCAAATTTCTATATGAAAAAAAATTAATAACAAAAGAAACAAAAGAAAATGCCGTGAAGTTGGTGAATGATTTACTAGTGGATTCAAACTTGTATCAGTATAAATCAATGATTGAACAAATCAAATATATAAAAAGACAAAAGAAACAACCCAATGTTATAATTGGATCTCTCTTTGGAATCCAAAAAGGAGCAGTTTCAATTCATTTAAAACAAGAGACTACAGAACCGAAACATTTTACAAAAATATTAGAAGAAATGGACACCGCAATATCTGCACTTTTTAACTATTGCGAATCAAGACATCTAAGCGTTACTCCAACTTTGATTGATTCTGTCTGCCAGTCCGTTGATTGTATGTTTGAAATGACAAGAAAAGGAATCATATCACACATTAAAAAATACCATGGGTACAATACTAAAATTGCAAAACCCGTAGAAATGGAAAGGGTATTAACAAATTATAAAAATATTTTATTAAATTACATAGCTTTTTCTGATAAATTTAATGGTATATATTCGTCATTACTGTTTAACATTGATGAGATTGGATTCAATGAATGGTCCGACAAACATAATGTAACAGTCTTTACTAAAGGAGTTTCCAATGTTAAAGTCAATATACCCAGAGCTTCGAAGAGAAGTACAATTATAGCTTGCATATCCGCAGATGGTTTGTTTTGTGTTCCAGCAGCCGTTGTACCAAACGTTTTTGTTGATCAGTTGGTTTATGCAAAATACCCATATTTGGATATTTATTCTTCAAAGACTGGATTTGTTAATCGACTCATTTTTAAGAATTGGATGTATAATACAATTTTGCCATATGTCGTGAACCGAAGAGCATCTTTGGGATATCAATTTTATGAAATTGTTGTAATTTTAATGGACAATTTCACTGCCAATATTGATGACAACTTACGTCAAATTTTTCTTGATAATTATATATTGTTTCATTTTTTCGAACCACATTCGAGCCATATTTGTCAACCTCTCGACCTTTGTTTATTTGGAGTCGTCAAAAAATGTAGTAGTAGTTCAACACCGATATTTAAAAACACGACAAATATAATAGAAACCACAAAATGTGAACAACCAACCAGTGCTTTTGTCTCTTCTAGCCAAATTCGAGAAGTCGAAGGAAGTGGTTTTGGCATTTTTGATTCATTGATTGATGAATGGGTCAAACAATTAGATGATCCACTTGCTAAAAAAGCAACAACACAACAAAGAGCAGAAAGGGGGAGTGTCATTACCGGACATCTCATGAAAGTGATGAGAGTTATCGAAGAAAAAGCAACCAGAAAGAACGTTGAATCTTCTTTTGCGCGAGCTGGTTTCGTTGTTGTTACTGAAGGTTTAAACAATCGAGTATATGTAGACATAAGGTCTGCGAGAATTTTCATGAACACAACAACAGTCAAGCCAACACCTGAAGAATTGGAGAAGTTAACGCCTCCGAAATCAACAACCACACTTGTTAGAGTACGGGAAGTGACCGACGAAAGTCTAAAAATGTTAGAAGAAACATTAAATACAAATTTACATAAATATTCAGTATTGGGCATTTCAAACAAACTTTGTGTTGTGCTTAAATGATACATTCGTGTTATAATTCGACTTTTTCTGTGTTTTTTAGTTAATAGTTCAACAAATAAACTTGAGTTTTAAAAACAAATGGGTGGTTTTCCCGTTTTATTACTTGCGGCATATTTTGGGGCTAAGGTTTATTTTCTGAAATAAACGTTTTTTCGATTTTTTGAATTAAAAACCCACGTTTTCAAAGAAAATGACAAGTACTTACCCAGTAAAATTAAAAATAGATGGGCTAAAGTACATTTCTTGGGCTAAGGTTAATTTACCCAACTGTAGTATTAATTGCAAATTATTTAAACAGTTTTGGGACAAATTTAAAAAAAGTGTTAAAAAGAGCAATAAAGGGTTGTTTGTAAATTAAAACAAAATAATGAAATATGATGTTTATTGTGATATTATGTTTTTCAAATATAAAAAAATCATTACATATTATAAAAAGGTTATGAAATCAATTAAAACCATTAATGTCTACAAAAAACAAAGATCTATATGTTGGCATTGATTTGGGTACCACATTTTCAAGTTTGAGTTACTCTGACAATAATACACAATGTGTTACTATGCTTGATTTTGGTATTAGTAGTTCATTATCGGCTTCGACAGTCAATTTTACTCAGACCCCGATAGGCGTATCTGTGGAAAATGCAAACGTCATTGGTGAAGTCAAGAGGTTCATTGGTCTGACTTATGATGATCCTGCTATTAAAACAATTTGTAAGGAACTTTCATACAAAATTGACAAAGAGAGCCACAACCGAATTACAATTCCAGTAGTTTACAACGGCAAACAATACTCCTTTTACCCCGAAGAAATATCTGCTTTTGTTTTTTCAAATTTAAAGAAACAACTCATCCATAAAACGGGAGTCAAAGAAATTAATATTCGTGCCGTGTTGTGCTGCCCCGTTTCGTTTAATGATGCACAAAAGGAAGCCACTTTAAGGGCTGCTCAATACGCTGGAATCGATGTCGTCAAATTAATCCCGGAACCAACTGCTGCCTTCTATTTCTATAGCATTCGAAACCACGCATTTAACATTGAAAATGATGTCACCAAAAAAGACACAAAAGTGCCTTCTGGATACCCTAAAATGCCAACTGAAATTAATGAAGGAATATTCTTGACCTTCGACTTTGGAGGAGGAACTTTGGACACAACTTGTAGCTCAACTTAAAAATTCGAAGATTACATTTTTGGCAATGAACGGGGATTCGAAACTTGGAGGTATTGACATCGACTTAAAGTTGACAGAAATAGTCAAAATGAGGTGGAAAAAAGAAGATGAAAATAGATTTAATGCCGTCTTTTTTGTTGGTAAGAAGCTCACTCCAAGCAACGAAAAGATATTAAAACGACACGAATATAGACTTCGAAAATTAGTGGAAAAGGCGAAAATTGCTCTCTCAATAGCGCAACAAAGTGTTGTTAATTTGTCAGAGTTTTATTGTGGAGTTGATATTGACGATGATGTTGAAACACCGAACATAGCAATTTCAAAAGAAGACATTGAAATTGGGTGCAAAAATATTTTCCAGAGGTGTTTAAATCTTGTCGCACAAACACTTTTAGAATCCAAAGTGCCAAAGAACAAGTTGACTAAAATTCTGTTAGTAGGAGGCAGTTCACAAATGCCGTATGTGCAAACGCTACTTGAGAAAGAGTACGGCAATATAGTTTTAAAGGATTGCGACTGTAATGTTGTTGTAGCTGAAGGAGCTGCTCTATATTGTCGCAATATGGCACTTCATGGGGAAACAAATGTGAATGAAATTACATGTAACGAAATTGAAATGAGCGGAGTGGATAGTACTAACAAGAAGGTGGTGGTACCAATTATTGAAAAGGGAACAAAAATTCCTTTTAGTAACACGTTCCCCGTTTTTCCCATTAGAAATGACGTGATTGTCGAATTGTATGAAAACAAGAAGAAAATCGGCGTGTTCGTAATTTATAACATTCAGAAAAAGACCAAAAATGAGTTGTTCGAATGCGAAGTTAAAATTAATACATTTGGTATTCTGGAGGTAAAATGTATCGGGGAAAACAGATGTGCAGTGAATGTTGACAGAGAGAGGATACAGACCGAATCCGAAGATATGAAAAAGAAAAAAGATTACATCGAGTCGTTCTTAAGTTGCTGAAAGTAAAGTCGAAATGCATTACATTCATTTTTATTTTTTTATAATAATTTATAAATGTTTTACATTTCATCTACGATTTATGATTTTCATATCATATCATTAATTTTCTTCCCTGGGTCTGCACCAAGAAAAGAAATAAAAAAATGTAAGCGGTGCACAAACGGACTGTTTGAATGCGTTACAAAGTTTTTTTAATGCTCTGTATCACTCAGTCTTTATCGACTTGAGGGGACTACAAGTAAAAACATTGGTGTGTATTGCTATTTTAAACAACAGTTAGTTGATGCAGTGTTTTCCAACAACATACTAATGTTGTTGGCAAAATGTTTTTTATATATCAAATTATTTTTTAAATTTTAGAGAGAATATTTTTCAGTTCGGTATGTTTGGTTTTAAAAAGTAGACAAATAATAAAATTTGAAGATGGAACCAAATAAATTATTGGGAAATTACGACTTAAATTTGGGAAATTATGTCAATAGGTTTAAAAGACAAATTAGTTTATTATTTATAAAACCAAATAAAAATAATTTTTGTTTATTATTTGGGTTATTTTTTCAAAAGTGTTAAAAACTTTAATTGTATAAAATGATACAAACACTTATATTTATAAACGTAACGATTTTTAACACTTAAAATAACGCTTTGTTTTTTTGTTAGCCTGTTATTACTAGGATATTAATTCAATTTCAAATGATTTTTCCCTTTTAACTTGTGTAATGTAATGCAAATAATAACTACTTCAAAAACTGGAAATTTATTAAATAAACTCGAGATTTCCCGAAAAATACTTTATTTGAATTTTGTTTAATGTTATTTAAAGTGATAATCAAGCAAAATAAATAATAAATTGCTTTGTTTAAATAAAAATAATTATTGAAATTAAACCTCATTTCTAAAAAAATACGATTAAATGATTTATTTTATTAAAAAAACAAACTAGTATATATAATAAAACATATAACATCTGTTTAATATATGACTCAATTGGAATTGGTGTACATCAAAAATGTTGTTCTTTATATGGCCACTACGAGTGATATAATATCATTTATTTGTATGAACAAAAAGTGCAAAGATGTTGTCGACTCGATGTATATTAACCCATACAAACTGTCATATTACAATTCTGTGGAAAAAATACAGAAATTGTTTCCAGCGCTTCAAACATTATATTTGACAGACTTGATCACCAAAAACAGAAAATTGCAGACAGACGTGACACACCTTGAAATCGACTTTTTGTCGTGTTCAAAAACTTTTTCTGTTATACAATTCAATCGAAAAAACACTATTGAAAAGATCAGAAAACTTCGAATCAAATTTTACAACTTGGACTGCTTAACAAGCGATGTAGAGATGTTTCAGAATCTTCAAGATCTATTTGTTGACCTTTCAATGTTCTCAGCAAATTCAAACGATCGACTTTTCGAAATGATTGGTCACAGGACTTTGAGGAGAGTCGTTTTGACAATTTATGCAAGTCAACTGGAGGTCCTTTCCAAGTTCGATTATTCGAAACACCCATTAACAGATTACGTCTTTATTGTAATCGAAATGGATCTGGATGATATAAAAGAGAATTCTAAAGTGACATAAAATAAATTGCAGTATAGAAATGTCAAAATTTATTGCACCATTTATACTAATTTTTTCGATTTCGATTTCATCCCAATAGGTGTTCTACAAAATAGTTTTTATAATGTCTTTGTTACACATTTCTCTGATTTTGATGAAAATGATAAACACTTTTCTCGTGATGTATTAAACCGCGACCAAATTCTGGTAGATTCATATTGCGATAAATGTGATGTTGCAGTCACCGAAATTATCAACAAGTGTTTACTCAATAATGTTGTTCTCAAAAATTACAACAATGATGACATTCAAACTATTCAAAGAAGATATCTAAGAAAAATGTCACATCACAGACAAATTTTGAATTTTGAGACCACAACCATTCGTACAATTTCCATGTTCAACGTTATTGTTGAGAAAATTGTGTTACACCAAAGTGTCAAACAAGTAACTATAGAAAACGTGTATGGTGATGTGTATTTGGACGACTGTGTTTTAGAAATGCTTGATATTAAAAATTACAATGGAAGGGCGCTTGTCATTAACAACACTGTATTGAATGATTTTTCATTAACTGATACGCAGAAAACATGTGTTTCTGTCGTTCACAAAACAAGTCCAAGCAGTGTTGAAATTACTGATAAAATGGTGTTAAATTGGGATAAATTATACAAAGTTTTAATGTTTCTAATTATGACCCCTTTGATTTTATCGTTGAGAGTGATGAATAAGACGTGAAGTGTGAATTTGTTGCTAAAGAAGTGAATTACAATGGTATTTTAAAACGCATGAATACAGTAGATATGTTGGAAATGCCGACTTGTCCTTCTTCGTAATTAAATCATTTGATTTGAGGCAACCAGAATTTAGTGATAACACAAAGGTATCACTTACACTTGGAAATGTAGAGGAAGCAATTTTTTTAAATATGAATTTCGAGAAACTTGAATTGGGAATTGTTGTGAATTTGGAAATGTACAGCACATGTGTTACATCTTTGGTCGCAAAGCATTTATACACATTTGGATATCAAGATTCGACCTTTGAAAACATAAAGGCACACACAATTGGTAAAATTATTGGTCTTAGAAACTCAATTAAAAATTTGGAGGTTGAAAAGAAAGTTGGAAAATACGTTCTTAAATTACTTGGACGTTTTGATCATTTTTAAGTTCTTTTTCGTCTTTGTTTAGAGCTATTTTAATATTGTACAAAAAAGTACATTATTAATTTATATAACAGACCAAATAAATAAATCAATTTTTATTATATTATTTACCTTTTTAATCAACATAATACAAAATAACACTTTTACAAATAATTTATATAAAGAGCACCAAATTATAGTCGTACATTCAGTTTTATAATATTTTTTGTATAATTTCTAGTTTTAATTTTTTAAAACTTGTTTTTTGATTATTCATTCATTCATTTTTATGTGTTAAAATTTAATCATGTTTTTCAGTTTGTTTAATATTAAAACCATTAGCGTAGGACCATTTTCTCATGGTCTTTATTTATAATCATCAGTAATATTTTTCACAATATAATTTATTATACAACACAAAAATAAAAATTCAATTAACTATTTCGATGTAATTAGAAGTAAATATTTTTTCAGATCTTAATTGAACAGGAATATCATTAAAGTCCAATTTATAACATTTGTAAAAACAACTTGTTCCTATTTCAGAAACACTTTTTGGTATTTCAATGTGACTTAAATTTTCACATCCTTCAAAACAGTTTTCTCCAATAGACACCACATTTTGCGGAATAGTAATGTCGCTCAACTTACAACAATATTGGAAACAGTAATTTTCAAGTGTTGTAATATTTAATGGCAAATTGATAGAACTAATATTACAACGACTAAAACAACTCATTCCAATTGATTTGACACTTTCTGGTATAACAACGTCTTCCAATATTATACAGGTATCAAAACAGTTGTTGCCAATCGACTTTACACTCGATGGTATTGTTATTCCCGTTAATTTATTGCAACAACAGAAACAACAATTATGAAGTGCGGTGATATGTTCTGGCACTTTTATACCAATTAATTCTGAGCTGCACTTAAATTTTATGTTATTGATTACTTTGACAGTCGAAGGAAGATCAATTTGAAACAATTCATCGACTCCACATATAACTCCATACCCAGTAACTCTTTCAGAATCGTCCATATATTTGAAGATTTTAAACAGAGGAGGTGTTGTTATTTTACTCAAAGAAGTGCACGTGCCAAAACACATCCCACCAACTTCTTTAACAAAGTGTGGTATTACAATTTCGTTCAATTTGAAACATCGATTGAAACAGCGATCGCCAATTTTAGTGACACTTTCTGGTAGTGACACTTCTCTTAAATTGGTGCAATTTTCAAAACACTTAATTTCAATGGAAATCACTTGACTTGGTATTTCAAAACTTGTTAAAGAGCTACATTGATTAAAACAACACTCGGGAAGTGTCGTAATGTTTTGAGGTAAAACGATTTTGGTTAAACTTGAACACATATCAAAACAACCTTTTTTAATTACTTGAACTGTGTTTGGAATAACGACTTGTTTCAAATTATGACACATATAAAAACAATAATCTTCTATAGATGTTACACCACTTGGTATATGATAAGTGGTTAAATTGGTTGCCCCACGATAACAGTTATCTCCAATGGATGTGATATTAATTGACTTTGGTATTTCACCGAACAGTTCTAAATCATTTTCAGTAAATGTCACGTTTTTGAATACAAAATTTTTGTTGTTCATGGAAACTGTTCGACAGTCGACATTAAACCACACAACTACTCTGAATAGTTTCTTTATACAAAATAAAGATTTGAAAACACGTGTTAGACCAAAAGTATTATGATCTTTAATAACATTTCCAAAATTTTCATCTTCTCTTGACCACAAATGAAGTGTTTCTATATTTAGAAAATAACTTATATTTTTTTTGTTTAGTGGAATTGGATTAAAATGAAACTTCATCGTATTGTCTTTAAACTTCTTACAGACCATTTCGATATTGATAAAATCATGTATTGATATAAAGTACTTTGAGACAACCATTATGTGATATCCATCAAGCTGTATCATTAGTTTTGTTAATGATGGTTATTATTTAAAATATACAGTTGTATTTTAAATTATGAAAATTGTTGTTATTTTGACGAAGAAGCTTTCAATAAAAAACTATAAAATAACTATAATCTGTAGTTCTAAAGTCTTTACTGTTTTATTTTTGGAACTCTTTGATTTTTTTTATTTTCAATCTAGAGTCAATGTTGTATTAGTATTTAAAAAATAATACTGTCCAACCTTGACATTTTGCAAACTTCAACAGTTTCAAAGATCTGTTTGGTTGTTAGAAATTTTTTGGAAAAATGCAAGTAATCGAAAGTTGGTTTATTTTACAATTGAGTTAAAATAAATAAAATATTATATGTTTGGCTTTTACGTTTTAATAACACGCAAACAAATAAAAAAACACATAAATAATTACTTATGATTATCAACAAAAATGAGATCATAAATTTCAACCTAATATTTCAAATTATGACAAATCTTAAAATGTTTGATTTGGAAAATGTTGAGGTTTGATTGTAATAAAAAACAAATAAAATATATCAAATTGTTTTAAACACATTGTACTCTTTTCTTGTAAATTCGCCATTTATGTATTGAAGTAACACAGGACCTTTAATTGGAATACTTAATTCGTTTACGAATGTTGCATTTACGTAAGTGGTGGTTTCGTCCTTAACAACACCAAAACAGTTATGTGTATGTCCGAAACAGACCAACTTTGGTTTATATTTAGTGATAAATGACAATATTTGGTGTGATCCACCATGATATGTTGGTGGTGAGAATGGCGCAACTGACATCATATCCATTATATTATAAGGTGGTTGATGTGATAAAAATACAAATGTTTTTGTTGAATCGAGTTGAAAAGAATCGTCGCCAGCAAAGTTCCATTTTGCTCCATAAAATACAAAGTTGTCAAAAGACACACTTTTATTGATTAATAAAATAGCTTCTGGACATTCTTCAGATACCCACTTTGATATTTGTTCTGTGCTTTTTGTGATTTTAAGCTCGTTATTACCCAACACAATGATTTTATGTAAAAAGTGTTGAGTATGCAACCATTTTGCAAATTTTCGTATTGAATATTCTTTACTATTCGAAAAGTCACCACAGTGAATTAAAAAGTCCCCACGTGGCAAGATTCAATAACTCGATTACATTGTGATTTCAATAAATAGCACAAATCCAAATTATTTTTGGTTATACTTCAATTTCTTTATTAATCAAAAAACACACAAAAACTAAAATAACGGCAAAAATCAAAATTTTGTACATATTTTACAAAAATATAAAATTTTATTTCAAAAAATTTTTCTTTCACAAATTTACCAAAGTTTATATAATTATTATTTATTATTTTATTTTATATTTGTAATAAAACATATGTTCAATAGTAAATATTGAATAAAAACTTTTTATGTTGACTGTCAAACACAATTGAAAACATGGATAGTGGTGCAACAATTGGTTCAAATACATCTTTCACATGAAATAAATAAACATCTTCTGTTTGATTATCAAGTTTGTTGTAAAACGCGACATAATGTTAACTAATATAATAACACTAAAAGTCTGTTTAATTAAGTCTGAAAAACAATTGATAATTATTATTTTATGTTTTAATTATGATTGTACATCAACCCGTAAATCATATTTTAAAGGTGTAATAGTTACTACAAAACCATTTCCAGCAACAACAAGGTATCAAATTATACTGTTATATTAACAATGTGGTTGTTATTTTATTACCAAGAACAACAGATTATCCATTTTTCATTTATCAAATAAAAAACCGAAGTAAAACAATTGCCATTTTTATTTTTTTAAAATACCAACTAAAAAATAATGCCCCCAAAAAATCTAAAAGACAAGTTAAAACAATTCTGTTTTATTCAAACATTAAATTTGAATAGCCATCAAAAAGTTTATTTTAAATTTACTGAAACCATTATTTAATAAAAACCAACCCTTGTCTTTTTAACTTTGTTTTAAAGAGCCCCGATTATTCAGAATTCGGTATTTTGACTTTTTTTAACTTGGGACTTAGGACACAGTACGGCGTTTTTGAAAAATATAAGATGAAATTTTTTAAAAAACAAAAATGTTTTTTTATATAAAATA
>NW_004440231.1:14461-25780 GCF_000330505.1 Entamoeba invadens IP1
TTTCAGTTTTAAACTATTTATAAGATGTTGTATTTTTATTAATTTGATTTAAATCACGAAAAAGAAAAAAAAACAAAAAATAATTCATTTAGTAATTAATTCACATAACATTCATACATTTAAATAGCATTTTGAAATTTAATCCACAATTTGCCCATCATTAATATTAAAATAGTTTAACACGTTATTGTTCAAATTAATGGCAAAATAGTTTTTATTTTTCTTCTTGTACAATTTATTGAAGTTGCATTTTTACCACTATCGGTAGCACACTGACAGATATTTTGAAGAGGAATTCCCATTTTTTTCAAATTGCGAAAACCCCAATTTGCCATTGAAATTCCATTTGTTTTGTGATTGTATTGTTTAATTATTACAGGAAAGCATTTTACTTGTCCGTTGTAAAAATACCTCAAAAAACAGATAATATTTCAACTCCTTTTTAGTTGAAGAAGTAGCAACTGTTATAAATTTTGCTGTTTTTATTTCTTCTAATTTGGTTTCATCATTTATTTATTTTGAGAATACATTTGACCCCTTACCACTTTTGGACTGCATCCTACGTTATGAATAATCGTGTCATGTAAAAAGGTGTACATACAAATTTCCATTCGAAGACATTGGCACATTCCATTCATTTGTGTTCCACTAAATTTAGATTCGATCATAAAATCATTAATTAAAAAAAGATAATAGTCTATTTTTAAAGGTGTTCAGTGTTCCTTTATAAAGGTTTTGTATTTCGAGAGAATTATTATTTCGGACAGAATTTAATAATTTATCTTTTTATTCTTTTCTTTTTCCTTGATAAGATAATTGGTTAATTCCAAAAATCGATCAAAGAAAAATGATCATCATATTTGACAAATATTCTAAAATTGAAAAACACGTCTTCTTTGTCCCATTTTTAAATATCTTCCCTTTTTAAATCAACAAAATATCCATTTCTGAATTTCAAAATTGCAACAATTATTTGTTCTTGTATTTCACAATTATTGTTTTTGTGTCATTTTGTGTTTTTTTTTGTTTTTTATGTTTATTTATTTCATTTTTTCATCTCAAAAATCCGATAAAGTAGAAAAATTATCAGAATTCGAATTATCATTAAAGTTGTTGTTAGAAACTCTGTAATCAATAGAAGCTCTTTCACACGAATCACTTTGTGTTTGAAAATCATTAATTGAAGATGTTGAATATTCTGTATCACTCGTTGTTTGAGAATCATTCGAATAATATAACAATGATGTATCATTTGTCCGTGCAAGTTCTGGTTGTATAATTTCTTTTGTTATACAAACGTCTGAAATTATATGGTTTATTTTTTTGAGTTTGTAGTATTGAAAGAATTTCAGACATATATAATTGTTTTTCAAAAACGACATATAATATTTTTGTTGACTCAAGACATTCTTCCAAGGGTTTTAGTCGTTTTTCTTGTTGTTGAGTTTGTTGTAAATTAGTTAAAATGGGTGATTCGTCACTTATTGAAAATTCCGTGGTAACTTGATGTGGGTGAAATTTTGTGCATTTTTTGAATTGAAAAAATAGTTTTTTCTTGTGTACGTCTGGATATTGTTTCTAAACTTTGTGGTTGGACAATTTGTTGTTTATTTATATCCTTACAATACTAACTTTCATTTCGTTTATTAACATGGATGTTAATATTTAACAATAAAGAAACGGGCAATTTAGTTTGTTGTTGAAATTGTTTAAATGTGTTAAAATCAGGAAGTAAAATTTTTGATGATTTAATTTTTAATAGTAACCTTTTTATTGATCTGATGAAAAAACCCATTTTTCATTTTGTTGTAATCAAATACAATAGTTCTACAAAAACTCTGATTGAAGAAACTTGAGATCTCATGGTTTTCAACAAATTTAAGATAAATTATAGTTAATTGCTCTGTTTCATTTGTTTTTAAATCATTATTAATTTAATTATTTGAAACTACTTTTGTGAATACTTTAGTTGTGACGAAGCATCCAACAATTGTCATTTGAACAGATGCAGTATTGTCGTTTATGGAATTCAACAAAAGCATAACCATCGACTAAACCAAAAGTTTCTTTTGAAAAATTCAAAGTTGTATCGAGTATATGTAACATGATATTTACAATTTATAATTCAATAACTTTATTTTTTAAGTTTGTAAAACAAGTAACAATTGTAAAACATTTGTGTTACTTTTTTAATATTCAGAATTATATTTTTGGTCAATTGTGTTTTGAAATTTACCAATATATAACAAAATCAATATTATTGGGTGTTTTTTGGTTTACATTTGTTTTAAAGTTTATTTTTAAAAAGTTTATATATATTTGTAACATGTATATATTTTTGTTTTGATTTTTAGTTGTTGTGTATTTGGCAAAAAATGTAATACAGTAAAACCTCTCATTAGTAGATTAAACGGTAAAATAGAACCCCCAATATTGTTTATGATTTTTATATTTTCCTTTTCCCCAATAAGTGTTTTTTATTTTGATTGGTTAAAACGTCTCTTAATGAGAGGATTTTCTTAATGAGAGGTTTAACTGTAATAGAAAATTCTTTAAATAGATGGATTTTAGTTTTTTAATTGAATTGATTTAATCAAACTCATTTTGTCATGTTTTGAAACGAATTTGAGTGTTTTAAAACAAACAAATACAACATCACTATTTATTTCGTTTTAATTTGATTTGTTTTTTAATTATTTAAAATATATAATATTAATTGTTATAAAAACATATTTTGTAGAAAATTAGATATTGTTGTTTATAATATACTTGACTTTAATTAACATATACTTGATATAAAGTCTGATTCCTAATTAACGATATTCCAAAAATACAACAAGGAAATTTACTATATCAGTTTTTTTATATTATAATATATAGTATCGACCATCGCTAATTAAAAACCATAAATAAATAGTAATTGTTTTATTATTTTTTTTACCACTTGACATCCTCAAAGAAATGCTGGTTGTCAATCTTTTTTTTTGCTTTCCAAATCAATCGGTTTCACGTATTAATCGCCTTATGACAATGACACTTCTGTAATTAACTATAGAGTCAGTCTTTTAACGTTATCTGGTGGACAAAAAATACCTTCATTTTGTCTAAAAATCGGGTATTAGGTAAAGCGTGAAAAAACCCGAAACAATTGCGATGGGACTGCTTCCCGAATTATTACATTTTTTATGGTCCAAAAGGCACCAGATAACGTTTGAGACCAGATAACGTTAAAAAACTGACTGTATTAAATGGTCTGCCGGTTGGTTGATATTACTCGGAAATTGGCCAGAGAAGGAATAACAAACTCCACATTTCTTGCTTTCTTTTTTTTGGATGTATAATGTGGTTAAAAAGTTAAAAAATTTAAAAATAAAACAAAAAATATTATTTCGAAAAAACTATTTATTATAATTAAAAAACTATATTAAAAATAAACTAAACTATAGTTTATTTTCTCTATAGTTAATTAAAAAATCCGATTTTATAATTTATTATTAGTCTTAAATTATATTGTATGCCAGAAAAATACTAAAAAAACAATAACACTTAAAATACAGCACTTATTTTAGTTTTGGCCTGTTTTTACATAGATATTAATTCAATTGTGATTTTTATTCTATTTTGGTTTTTGTATTGTTTATGCACATACATTTAACTTTTAAACCCATATACTTATTTAATAAACTCAAAATTTCCCGATTTTTAAACCACTTGAATTTTGAATAATGTTATTTTAGGTATCAATAAAAATCATATTTTTGTTTACAATAGTTATAATTTCAAGTTTGAAATGAATAAAATTATACTATCAACAACACATTTCAAATGTTCTATTTCAATTTTAAACAAAAACAAGTGAAATATTTCGGGAAAAATTCAATACATTAATTCGTTGTATTGGTTTTTAACCATACTCATGATTTTTCGTTATGTACTTAAATTTCAATTGTTTTTGTATGTTTTTTAAAAGAAAAAAATAAAAATACAAAACCAAGGAATTTTATAATAATTAAAATTTACATTTAGTTATTATAATGTGCTTTTTGATTATTTTTTAGTTTGTTTGTAACTCATTTTGTGTAAAACAAAGTTGGAATATTTTTTTGCGATTTCTATGATAATTTTAATTAATAAACATGTCTAATATGTAAAAATAATTGTTAACAATTCTGTTTTTATTTTTTATAAAAGATATATTTTTTGTTTCGGCATTATAAACTTATTTATCATTTAAAAAATATAAATTTCGAAAAATAAAATAAAATATATAAAATCAATAATATAAATTTAATTATGATTTATAACAAAATAATAAAGTAATTTTGGGACAAAAGTAAAATAACAAGAAGTGATTTTTTATTGTTAAAAACGCCGTACTGTGCTTAGGAGTTCTAAGTTCAAGTTAAAAAAGTCAAAATACAGAATTCTGAATAATCCATTGACAAAGAAAAAAGAAGAGGAAATTCCATTTTAAAATAACAATGTAATAATTATTTGGGTTTTAAAAACCATCAATGAAGATTGTGTATCATTTCTTGAATATAAATACCGCATTTTTAACAACAAAATTGGTTTTGATATTCAGATATTGGACTATAGTTTCGACTAGTACCAAATTTTCGACTTATTATTCAATTACTAATTGAATAGTAATGAACGAGTTTCCTATTTTTTTAAAAAAAATATAGTCCAAATATACTTTTTACTATTAAGTGCAGGGTCGGCCAAGATCCAGTTTTTTTTAACAACTTCGTGTCAATCTTTAATACGTGTCAGTTCATTTTAAGTTTTAGCATATTGTCAACAAAAAATTCAAAAAGTTTTTTAAAGTAAAATGTTTTTAAAAAATTGTTAAGACTATAGTTAACGATTTAAACAAATTTTTCGTGTAATTTAATTATCATTATATTGTTTAAAATTTTAGTATTTAAGAACATTGTTAAAAAAATAAAAAGCACATGAAATATTGTGTAACAAAGTTATTTGAATTAAATAACAATATTCACCAATTATAATACTTGAAGAAACAAAAGATAATTTTAAATAACAAAAATTATAATAGATAACTTAAGTGATTTTAACATAAAATTAAATATTTTTACAATTGATATATGTTTTATCAAAACATAAATAAACATGAATTACTAAAAATTTGATTTGCTCGTTTATGTTTATTCTAAAATAAAGTGTTAATAAATCAATCGAATTGTATTATTTTGTATTTTTATGGACATTTGCGATAATACAAAACAAACAATGTATTTTTTGAATAAAATAAACCATATTACTTACAAAATACAGTAAAAATTATTTTTCGATTTTCTTATAGATGAAAACGATTATTCGAAATACGATAAAAATCAGTCGAAATAGGAATTACTTATTGAATTGAAAACGAATAAATATATTAGTGCAGCTTTAAATTTGTTTTATTTACATGTAAAATATATAATTGAATGGTTTTGATGCATATATATATATATATTAACACAAAGAAATATCAATATTTTTGTATTTTGAAGAAATTTAAAAACTTCGTGTTTGATATAAATTATCGTTTAATATTTTTTTATTTAATCATATGGTATAAATAATTGTGTTTTGTCATTTTTTTGTTTTTTTAAAAATGATTATGTTATTTACCATTTTAATGTTTTTTAAGTTTTTTTTCAATAACGTGATCGTTTGGCCGACCCTGATTTGAAAATAAAAATGAAACCATGAAATATAACAAACATAATAATCAATAAAAACAAAACCAATTCAACAAACAGTAAACTCATTATGTAACGTTAACAACAATAACCAAATGAAATAATAAATACGGATGTTAAACGATTGTTGTCAAAATACAACATAAAGGTAACAATCATTGTTCCGAAAAATTAATATTTTAATGATTGAAATTATGATGAAAACGTAATAAAAAAACTAAATTACATCAATTTGTTCAGAGATAAAATGATTAATATAAACATGATTGAACTGTGTAATAATAAAAATAGTAATGTTGAACAATAAAATATAAGTTACGTTAGTATTAACAACTATAAATGATATATAATCAAATGTCATCGATGGCAAATAATTTCAAATTATTTGACAAAAGTAAATAATTTAAAAATGTTTTTTATTGAAATACCCCCTTTTAAAAAAACATTTGTCAAACAATTGTTGAAAATACACCTTGATATTTTTTAAAAATTTATTTTAATACAAACAAATAAATGTTTATTTATCAAAAACATTATGTACTATAATTATTACTTTCAATCCTCAAACAATGAAAAAATTTATAATAATATCTTAGATGCATGTACACATAATTCATAAATCATAACCTTAAATTGTTGAAAAATTATGATATTTTCTTTATTTAAGTGTTATCATTTAAAGTTTTGGTTTGATTTTACATGTTTACACATTTAAAAAATTACGTTTTAATTTTAGGCCGTTTTCAAATGAAGAGTGTAGCAATATACAATATACATATACAATATATATACAACAGTATAACAATATACACCAACTGTTGTTAAATTATTGAAAAATATTATTAAATAAGTGTTTCTTTTTAACTTTATCATTATTGTTGTTGTGTTTATAAAAATACATGTGTTTACTGTTGTGTGTTGTAATATGAAAAACAATAAAACTAAATTAAAAAAATTAATTAAAAATAATATCTATCTTATTTGTAATTAAAACAGACAACTGTTGAATGAAAATAGTGAACATCGACTTAGTTACACAATTAAATTAATAACATTTGTGTATATTTGATTTTTCTCTGTTTCAACAAATAGTCACACGAATTTATATATCTTACAATAAATATGTATAAATAACAATGCCATTAACAATCATTTTCAACTGGAAATTATATTCGGCAATAAAGGTAGTATTAATATCATTGTTTTTTGTGTTTATATATATAAAGGTTTAACAGTGTTAATAACTTTGTTATGCGAATAATTGAAAACGCCACCAGTTTAAATTTGAAAAGCTATTGAAATTTAAATGTTTTATTTTTGGTTTATAATGGCAATAATAACCAAATATTACCAATTGAAACTTTATTTAACATTAATATTTATTTTTATTCAATAAAAATTTTTTATTTATATTACTCTATTAATAGGAAAAATTGAGTGTGTTAAGTTAAGAGAAAGGACGGACATGGTGACGAAGGACGGGAATATAGGCCGAAGGACGTCCTTTGTGGTTTAGGGACGTCCTCCCGCTATAAAGGACGTCCTCCTGTGTATATGGTGTCCTTTCTATCATTTTCGTGTCCGCGGCATTTTTTATTCATTATCGAAACTATATAACAAAGTATATTTTTATTATAAATATACAATCAAAAAATATAATTATTTCCAAAAATAAATTTAATCAAAGACAAAAACTAATTAACAAGTAATTTTGTTATATATTAATGGTTTATAAAAATTAATCATTTTTTTCATTTTACCATTGAGTTTTCTTTGAAAAACTAATTAAATTTGCATATTTTATAAAAACCATTAATTTATAACGAAATTACTTGTTGTTTAACATTTGTCTTTGAATTTATTTATTTTTGGAAATAATTATATTTTATAATAGTAAATTCATAGTAATATTATAACTCATTATATAGTTTTAAAAATGCCGCGGACACGAAAATAATAGAAAAAACACAATATACACAGGAGGACGTCCTTAATAACGGGAGGACGTCCCTAAACCACAAAGGACGTCCTTCTGCCTATATTCCCATCCTTCGTCACCATGTCCGTCCTTTCTCTTTAATATTGATTTTTGAGTTAATACTTTTTATATTTGAATATTTTTTACAATAAAAATACAATGAATATTATTTGTAATGACTCATTTTTTATTATTTTCAGCATTATAATATTGTATTAATATTTAAATTAATAAATTGTTATTTAATAATGGGTGTTTTTACAAAAATAATCTCATAACTTGTAATAATAAATGATTTTTAATCTACAGATACAAGAAAAACCAAAAATTAAATCATAAACCAGGGACCAGACTAAAGGCGATCACGGTGAATCTATTTATGTTGATTATTTTGGCTTTTTTACTCAGGAAATAAATATAGAACGATTATTATTAAAAATGAAAAATTTAGAAAATAAATTTTTACCTTATAAAAATACAACATACTTTGCTCCAAATATAAAAAACAAAATAATTGCATAATAATATTTTATATTTTGAATCAGTTTCTCAACATATTCTGTTATAAAAAATAATTCTTGTTACTTTTTTAAAAAAAGTTTAATATATTTACTAAATTATATAGTAAAAATAATTATTTTTTCAAATATATATAAAAACCGCAATTGAGTTGTGTGAACGGGGAATTTGTATTTATTGATAGTAAAGCGTTTCCGTTGATCTTGCGGAGACTTTGGATACATTTCCGTAGCTAGTTAGTTACAATTAACACAACAATGAAAGTCCTCCGCTATTCTTTATTAAAACTTTTTTGTTAAGAAAAAAACGTGAAAAAGTTTGAAATAGTATATTCAATCGTAAATAATCTATAATACAGAATCATCATCTATATATAAAATATGCATTTTTCATCATCTAAATATAGAACAATTAACATAAAAAAAACACATTGTGCTAATAATTTGTATTATTATATATAATATCGTAATAGTACACCATTCATGATCGTTTATTATATCATTTAAATTATTGATTATAACATGTTTATCGCATTAATCGATGGTAACACCAACAATAAAAAATTGAATTGTCAATAACAATGTTTGATTGTTATCACAATTTGTTATTTTTGCTATTCATCATTAATTGATTGTTTGAATATTTAATGTATCTTAATTTTTATTGACATTTTATTATAAAATCTTGTATAAACAAGTGATAGAGCTAGAAACAACGATATAACATTAATATGTAAACGGTTTTAACATTTTTTAATGTGGATTATTATTAAGTTAAATTATTCATTGATATTTTAAACAAAAAAAATCGAACAAACAAATTGTGTTATAATTACTTTACATGAAACAGAGAAAAATGAATGTTTTGGAAATTGTTAAACATTATTTTTAATATTTGTAATGTAAAAATTGATATTTATTTACAAATCCTTGAATTAACAATCATTTTATCAAAAAATACAATATACAAAAATAATACATTAATTTCAATTATGAATTTAAACATTCAAAATAAGTTTTATATACTTTTTAATGAAACCGAATTAAATCTAAATGAAAAATCACTTAAATGGTTGTATTGTAATATAACAAGCTTTAATATTCATTCTCTTGATTGAAATAACACGAGAATGATATAAACATAAATTACAAGCAATATAAAATTGATTGAAAATTTAAATTTATCTTATTTTTTTTGTTATTAATGTTTACGAACAAATACAGAAAAACTTTCAATGAATTTGTGAATTATCAGAATTGTTTATTAAAAAAACAAACATAACCTATCTTTAACAATATAGTTTGAAATACAAATACTACACCTTTGAAAACCGTTTGAATATTGTTTTTATTTTGAACAAATACCTGTAAGTATTATGTATGATAAAAATAATGTCAATTAAACACAATAAACATACTCTCAAAAAATAACAAATTTATCAATAATTGGGTACTTTTAATAATTCATATTAAAGTATGTTTATCTGTAAACAATTGATTATTTAACAAATAAATTTAAATATGGTAAAGGGTTAACTGTATCAAGTGTGTCAAGTTACTTTAAAATAAGTTTTCATTTATTGATCAAATTACAAGTGTTGTCATAATTTAAATGATATAATAAACGATCATGAATGGTGTACTATTACGATATTATATATAATAATACAAATTATTAGCACAATGTGTTTTTTTTATGTTAATTGTTCTATATTTAGATGATGAAAAATGCATATTTTATATATAGATGATGATTCTGTATTATAGATTATTTACGATTGAATATACTATTTCAAACTTTTTCACGTTTTTTTCTTAACAAAAAAGTTTTAATAAAGAATAGCGGAGGACTTTCATTGTTGTGTTAATTGTAACTAACTAGCTACGGAAATGTATCCAAAGTCTCCGCAAGATCAACGGAAACGCTTTACTATCAATAAATACAAATTCCCCGTTCACACAACTCAATTGCGGTTTTTATATATATTTGAAAAAATAATTATTTTTATTTCTTTATTTTTTTAAAATAAGAAATAATCTTTCGATTGCACAATAATTAATATATTTTGATTATATATACTATATATAATTAATTTTATAAATAAAAATATGTTTGTTTTTTAATTAGTAAAAAATATGGTTATTATTAAAAATCATATTCGTGTATAGTAAAATTAATTTTTTTCTTTGTTATATTTTTAAAATCATCACCATATAAATAGAGTTTAAAAATCACTGTGATTATTTATTTTCATAGTGATTTTCACACTTCATGATGATTATCAAATTCACTGTGATCGCCTTAAATTAAGCCGTTTTATTTTTGGTATAAAGTTTTCTTGTCTTTGAAAAAAATGAATAAATGATTTAATTGAATGGTTGTGTTGAAATTAAACAATGTTGAACAAAAAAATAATATTTTATAATTTAATAACAATAAATAATAATAAACTTACTATTATAACTCACATTAAACTATTGTTTATTCATACTTTATACAATCCATTCATTTTTTTTCATCCCGAAAAATAACCGTTTTTGAGACCAAATAATAAGTAAATTACACATTATTTATATATTTGTCCGTTTTATTGTATAAAATCCGCTTAATATTCAATAGCTAAAATTAGTCTGGTCCCGGTTTTTTCTGTGGTCTGTATAATTTTTTATAATTGTTTGCAAAGAAAGATTTGGAAATTTTAAAACAACGAAAAACTGTGAAAAACAAAATGCTACGTCTTTCTGGTTATCACATCATGATAGTTTCGAAGTACCTCGAGTTTTTTAATAATACAAACTTTATTAACTTAGAGTTTGTATGCAAGAAGTTTGGTGGTAATATGGAGAAGTTCCACTTCAACCCAATTCCGTTGGATTATAAAACAATTGGGTACTATTCAAACATCGAGACACTTCACTTGTGGGATGTAAAAAATGAGAATTTTAAAAATGGATTTATTATCAACAAAAGAGAAAATAAAGATAGTAAAAATAAAAATGTTTTGAAGAAAAAGTTTTATAGAATCATTGTGTGGTTCAATGTTGATTTCGAGACTGTTGACAATAACAAAGATCGAAACATCGAATTTAAAAATGTTACTTACACTCA
>NW_004440231.1:25880-30149 GCF_000330505.1 Entamoeba invadens IP1
GTGTGAGATGTGAATACCCCTGTACACAATGCTCTAATTTGACATACTGCACAAAGTGTGATGCATACTCGTACACCAAGAATGGCAAGTGTTTCGAAATCAATGAGATACTGAATGTGTGTGATGTGATGATGTCAACATTCGAGGGGTGTGTTGTGTGCAAAAACGGGTATTTGCGATCAAGTGATGGCAAACAATGTGTTAGATGTGACGCATCTTGTAAAACGTGTTCAAATGATGGGGATTGTGTGGTTTGTAGTGATGGATATTACAGAACTCCAAACAACAACACTGAGCTGTGTAACCCACAAACAGAATTAAACAACTGTTTGAACAAAACAACGAGTGAGTGCACACTATGTGAAGATGGTTTTGCACTGAAAGACAATTTGTGTCACAAATGTGGTAAAAATTGCACATATTGTGATGACACTTTTGAGTGTTCAAAATGTGGTGATAACAACATTTTAAAAGAAGGCGTGTGTGTTCACTTTTCTCAAATATCAAACTGCATTTCATCACAAAACTCCCTTTGTTGGGAGTGTACAGATAACTACAAGTTAAGTGACGACAAAATTGAATGTTTTATAAACACGAATTATGGTATCGTTGTTGGTCTTCCAATTGTGTGTGTAATTGTACTTGTTGTTATAATTGTCACAATTATAACAATTGTTGTTTTGTTTGTGTTGAGAAAGAAAGATAACAAACACACTGAAAATATTTGTGTCTTCAAGATGAGTCGCTCCAATATTAAGATGACCAAATTTGATGGCGACATTCTATCAAACAAAAATGAAATTTCATTTGGTGATGAAAGTGACAAAATACAAATTGAGACTGAAAGTCGTGAATTGTTGTGTGTTGGCAATTCGTCTAAAGGTAACGTGAAGATTCAAATCACAACAAAAGACAAATGCGACAAATACAAAATTCGGACAGAACCAAAAATAGTGACTTTGAAAAGCGGATTTGCATGCGAATTTGAAGTCTTTATAACGCCATATTGCACAATGGATTTGAGTGATGAAGTTGTGATTGTATCACTTGATTTACATAGTGGTAAACAAAACACAACTTTTATTAACATCAAAGCACTGGTGGAGCAATCAACACGTCTTGATTACGACGAAATCAAAACTGAGAAGAAACTTGGCGAAGGCTCTTTTGGTATTGTCTTCAAAGGAACTTACAGAGGAAATGTTGTTGCAATCAAGAAGATGAAACAAGTTGACAACTCAAATAAAGAAAATACAATTGAAGAATTTAAAAAGGAAGTTGAAATGCTTGATAAATTTAGAAGTGAGTACATTGTCCACTTTTATGGCGCCGTGTTTGTACCAAATAAAGTGTGTATGGTCACAGAATTTGCTGAATTTGGAAGTTTAAAAGATTTAATGAAACATAAAACAAGTAATGAAGTTGACATGAAAATTCGAGTAAAAATGATGAGAGACTCATCAAAGGGAATTTTGTATTTACACGAAAATGGGATCTTACACAGAGACATTAAACCAGACAATATTTTTGTGTTTTCATTAAATGAAAATGACAAAGTGAATGCTAAATTGACTGATTTTGGAAGTGCCAGAAATATCAACTTATTAATGACAAACATAACATTCACAAAAGGTATCGGAACACCAGTGTCCATGGCGCCTGAAGTTCTGAAAAAAAAATACACGAAAAGCGCAGACGTCTTCTCGTTTGGTGTTACTATGTTTGAAGTGTTTGGATGGTGTAAAGCGTACCCACTTGACACATTTAAGTTTCCATGGAAAATAGCAGAATTTGTTATATCGGGGAAACGTCTTGAAAGAAAAGAGAATATCACAGAAACTCTGTTTAAAGGGATAGAAATGTGCTGGGTACAAGAAAAGGCAAATAGAGGAACTATTAATAACATAATAAATTTACTCACTTTGTAATGTAATGTGATTATACTGTTGAGTTTTTTGAATGTGAATATAATATCGTCTAATAGTGTCAAAAATGAATAATCATATTAACCCTTTGAGAATCGAGAAAAAATATTTCTTTTTTTAAAAAAACGGGTTTTTATCTCCCCTGTATGTATTAATTCGCATATTTATTAAACATACAATTTATAATTAATTGATGCTTTATTTTGATTTTAATTATTTTGTAACAACGTTGTTATGATATTGTTTGTTTGAAACCAACTTTTTGTTTAGAAATCAAAAATAAATAATAAAACAAAATCATTATTTATTATATTGAAATTATAAAATAATACCAATTGTTAACTTTATAATTCGAAGTTAGTCGTTAAAAAGTTGTAATAAGTATTTTAGTTGATAATATTCTATTTTAAAAACTAAGAAAACTGTTTTAAAATATTTTCAAATAAAATTTTCTTACTTTTTAATCCAAAATGTCAGAATTTTGTTTGTAATACAATTTGATTTTGTTTGAAATCTTTCAACATTCTATTTAATTCAAATGTAATTGACTTTTATTTGTGTTTTTAAAAATGTATTGTTAACTGGTACATTGTTTTATGATAAACTTTATAACAATTGTAAAAAACAAAAATATATTTAAAAAACAAAAGTTTAAATAATTTTGATATGTTTAACACACTTTATGATCAACTTTATGTTTTAGTACCGGAGAGCAATGACTTGTTATATTTCTTAACATCTTTTTCTCTGCATCATACTCCAAATCAAATCCTCCAAAGCAATTTCTTTGTGTACACAATTCCAAAGTCACGTTTTCTTTTTGGTAATAATATGAATAATATACCATATTGTGTACTGTCTGGTCGTGTCCCCAAATCTGCCATTTCGTATTATTTAAATTATCTACCATGAGATTCAAATAATTTATTATTCTATCAGTTCCCCCAAGCATTAGACCGACATTTAAATTGAGTGAGCTGTTATTTTTATACTGATCTGCTACATTTATGCCATACGTTTCTTTCATCCACCTGTGTAAATGTTTTTGTTTAAAATCCAAACACTTCAAATTTTTGACTCCACACTCTGCTTCAAATATTAAATTGTCTGATGAAAATGTTTGAAATGTGTCTGCAAATATGAAAACGTCCCTGTGATCAGCTATAACTATTCTATCATATTTTTCTTGATTATCTGTAACGTACTTTTAAAAGGCAAAGTACTTTAAAACTGGGTGAAGGCACTTTTCAATATAAGTGACATTTGGTATAAATCCTTTCTGTATTTCAAAACCATAACTTTTAGTGATATTTTCAAAGTCTTTGTTTTCTTCTCCTGGTAGTAAAAGAACAAGTCTCTTGGCATTTGGAAAAGAGTCGTTTGCCAGTGCCATTATAGTTGTTATTTCTTTCTTGTTATTTAACCAATATTTGTTTTTATAACCCGAAAAGCCAACAGCAATAAACAAATCCCTTTTGTTGTTTGCATGGTATTTGAATATTTCTCTGCACTTTCCATCATAATTAAAGTTACTCATATTAATTACCTTGTTTGTATAAGTTGGTTGCGTAAATTTGAAAGTATATACATCATTTAACTCGTTGGGTTTTTTCATTTCTGAACTAATAATTGGAGTGTCATTTTTGATCACCTTCAAAATACCATTCGTGTTTACACTATAACAATACACAAAAAAATAAACAATAATACAAATTGGAGTGCGCTTATAATAAAGAGGGTGACTTGATTCATTGGAATTAATTGGTATTTGTTTATTTAACATTAAGATTATTTTAACATAAAAAATTGTGACTTAAAACAATATTTGTCATAAAATATATTACAACAAAGTATCAATCACTATTATGTTAGTTCATTCAATTTGTGTATTTATCATATATTTCATTTGTTATTGATGTAATTTTATAAACAAATTATTTTTAAATGACAAATTTTAATTAATATATCAATTTGTTTTATCACGTTTTGTTAACATGATAAAATTTACTTGAAATTGTAAAAAAATTCAAGGAATAAATATGTGCAATTTAATTGTTAATAAATCATCAATTATATATAAAATTTTTGTTTCAACAAAACATTACACTAATTTATGTTTTTTGTTGTTAGATATAAATTTTATAAACAAGTGACGTTTAAAAGCCGCTAATTAATTTAAATGTAATGTGTTAACACTTAAAAAACATCTTTTTTCTTTGAAAATTGTTTTTGCATAAAATGTTTTTGAAATAATTACGTTTTGAAATATAATTTTACTTATTCAAAAAAAAGTGGGAAAATGTGAATTGTAATACACACGAAAAAAACCTGATAAACAAACAAA
>NW_004440231.1:30249-32300 GCF_000330505.1 Entamoeba invadens IP1
CCAAAAACAGTCGCTTTGAAAATCTACGTTAACTCGTCATTGTTTTCTTCTATTTCTAACACTTAAACTCCATTGGCCAAGTCTTTTTTCTATTTCAAAGTCGCAATTGAAAAATGCATGATTTGTCAAAATAATTTTGAAGATATTACTCACAAAGCTTGTGATTTTTTTCGCGAAACAACATACAAAAGTACAACAATGAGTTAAACAATTTGTGTTTTTTCATCCTCCTTTTCTCTTCGAAAAAATAAATCAACAAGGTGGAATTTGTGTGATAAATTTTCACAGTGAATAGAAAACATCGCAATACCATTAAAACATTATCATTCTGCGAGTTCACTTAATGCAAAAATACTTACAAACAAAGCGACAACGCACTTTTTTTATTGATTGTCAAAAATACAATATTTTTAATCAGTTTCTTATTATTAGTTTGATTTTTAGTTTGAAAACTAATAGATACCATTTAAATTATTTAACAAATAAAAAACTTGATTAAAGTAAGTGTTATAAATACTCAACAGCACTATTGAATGCTCTCCACATATGGGTGGAAAACAAGTATGTTACTGAAGTTTACACAGTTTTAAAAGTTAATATATTTATAGTAAATAATATTACCACAAATTGTAATGTAATTGATATTGATTATGATGTAACAAATAAGTTATTTAAGTTGTGTTAATATATTAGTTTAATGATTTCGAAAAATAAAACAGATGTAGTGCATCAACGACAAATTATTTCAATATAAAACTTGCTTTTTATTGTATTTTTATGCACTTGGTAAATAATTGATTATTTTTATAATTTAATGATATAGTTTGTTTTACTATATTTAAAATATTATAAAATAAGAAGTCATATCCCCAAAAAAATAAATGTGTATTTAAAATAAACTTTAACAGGAAGTGTTTTTTGAATGTTAAACATTCAAATGTTTTAAACAATTTTTTTATTATTTTATGATATAAAAATCAAATAATTTTTATTTATTTTCCGAATAACCAAATAATCCCTCCAATACACAAAAACAATATGTAAAACAACACAACTAAAATTGGTACAAGTAATGGTATCCAATTAAACCAACTTGTATAGAACTACATTTGAAAACAAAACAGAGCAAAAGCTCCAAGGAAGAAAAACAAAGAAATTAATGCTTCCATTTCTTCATCAAAACTATAACATAGCACTGCTGCTATTTTTGTTTTTGTGTAATAGTACACAACTCCATATAATGAAAAAATATATCCATTGTATACAAAAAATAAGTATTTAGCTAAGAAATAAAATGCATTTGAAAGTGAAAATGAATATATGCCAATAACATACAAATTATTTACAAAATGTTGATTGTTGTAAAACACGACAAATAACCATATGACATAAAGACAAACAAAAGAATATACAAATGCAATTTCCAAATAATCTTTAACATTTTTAACAATAGTATATATTCCCATAAATACAAATACGAGCAAACATCCTAACAACGCAAATTCAGTTGTATAAACGCTTTCTACTTTGGAAGATAGTATCGCAGATGTTAAGTTTTGTGTGTACCACAAATATACAAATTTGGATATTGTAAACAATGGGAACAACAGCAACAACAAAAAACTCACATTTTTTATTTTAAAATTTTTAAAAGACAATTTGTTAAACAAACAGAGTGGAAGTTTTGCTGAGTTGGTTTTTGTAATTTTAGTTAATTTTGGAAGATGTTTAATGTTAACAATATTGGTGTTATCACTATGTAGTGTTATTTCCTCTACTGTTTGTGGCAGAACAACACGTGTTGCATAAATATGTGCATTTATTACAGTTGTAAAATGTGAATAGTCGCCATTAGTAATAAAATTGACGGGACTTTTAAAATATAAATGATCAAAATCTTTTTGTGAATGTTCAAAATCGAAATAATTGTTTGAAAATTTATTAGAAAATATGAAGTTGCAATACGTCCATTTAACATTGAGTGAATAATTCATAGGTAACAACGCAACTAATTTTCGTAAATCAGAGTCGTCTACATAAAAATGTTTAAT
>NW_004440231.1:32400-34494 GCF_000330505.1 Entamoeba invadens IP1
GGGTATATTCCCAAAAATGTTCTTTTTCTACACAAAACACCGACAATTTACTTAAACTTTTGTTGACTTTTAAAAATAAAAATATAAAATTGGTAATAATAGGATTTAAATGCCATATTTTTTCATTAATAACAATTGTTTTTTTTATTTTTTTAAAATAAAACAAATCAAACTAATAAAATAATACTTGAGATAATAATATTTAAATAATATTTAATTAATTTGTGTAATATATTATAAAAAATTAGTAACATTATGGTTTGTTAAATAATGATAAAACTCATTTTTAAATATAAAATAATATAAATGAATTAAAAATAACTATAGTAAATATTTAAAAATAAGTAAACATCACTGTTTAATATTTTATGAACATTAGGCTTCAAACCCGAAAATTAATATAAAATACCAATAAAATGAGTGAATGTATTTTTACCCGTTTAATTAGCTTTTTTTCTCACCTAATTTTTGAAAATAAAAATTGAATGCGAAGACTAATAATTATTATTTCTATTAGATCATTTTTTATATTTTTTATATTTTATAATAGTTTTTAACATTATTTTAGTTTAAAAATAATTACTATAAATTAGATTTTTGTTTCGGTCTGTTACTTTAATTATTACTCTTATTATTTTTAGAATTATATTATTATTATAATTAAATATTACTATATATTTGTACATTAAAAAAATAAGAATATTATTGAAAGTATGATGTAAGTAAATTATAACGTCCTTTGTGGATTGAAAACGTTATCCAGTGATATTTGATGTTTTTTCAATACACAAAAACTACCTTTCATTTTTATTAGCACACAAAGTTTAAATAATTTTTAAACACATTATTTTTTATCATAAGTATATATTTGTTTTCAAAACGCGTTTTAATCATAAAAAACTATTGGAAATAGTTTTATGTTCAAATATCACAAATAAATTACTTGTGTTTTTTCAACATGACTGCATTTTCAAAAGTGAATAAAAGTTTTTTATAGAAGGTTACTTCATTAATTTACAAAACTGAATGTATTAAAAAAATAATCAATAATTTACAACATTATCAAATACTTAAAGGAAATATGTATATTTTGAGTTATGTGTATTATAATAATAATATTATCTTTATAAATTTTAAATACAGGACAATTAATTTAATGAACAAAGTAAAAACATGTTAGAAATTAATGAAACACAATACGTATTTTTTTGAATGCTGTAATTGGCATTTTCATTTTTTTTAAATTAAATAGTTCTTAGTCAACAATTAAATTATATAATATTTTGTATCATATATTATAATACTATATTAACATTACAAATTGTACATTATAAACTAAATGTGTTTAGTATTTTTTTGAGACCTTGAATACTCAAAATTTATTGTAAAAACGCCTTATATCCAATTACAGTCATTATTGTCAAGATGACTGGGTTTGGGAAAATGGTTATTGTCAAGAAGACTTTTTGAAAAAAATTAACTTATAAATAAATTAAAAATAGATCGACAAAATAAATATGTTTTGACCATTTTAATATTAAAACTATAATAAATAAAAATATTTCAAAATAAATAAATTTAAATATTTTTGTGATTTAAAGATTTAATAAACTGAAAAAACACAAAAATAATGAAACCAGACAAAACCATTAAATACAAAATTGTTTTTCTTGAGAATTGGCAGAGAAAAAAGTTGCTGTCAATTAAAAAAACAATCCAAATGCTACTGCCAGAATGATTAAAGAAATGTTTCTACATTAAATTGGTGTCAATACATCAATAGAAACTGTCAGAAAACTAATTTTGAAATATCAAAACGAAGACTTTGAATTTACCAGAGACACTCAAAAAATAGAAAAAAGTAAAATATCTGTTATTGCAAAGCGAGATTGTAAACACAATAATTGATGCTGATAAGGAAGAATTGGACCGCTTGATACTTTCTAATAAAATGTTAGAACTTCTTTATTTATCAGAATAATTAATTTTTAAAATTATTTGATTTTTATGTTATAATACCAGTAAATTGATTTTGCCGTGTTTTTTATATTAAAGCTGTTTTTATTAAATAATCGGGTTTTTGTATTTATTGCC
>NW_004440231.1:34594-35592 GCF_000330505.1 Entamoeba invadens IP1
TAGTTTTAATAGTTCTAATAAAATATTTTAATAATTCAAAAAAATTCAAAAAGCCTTGACAAAATGAAGGAAAAAATTTAGAAATAAAGAATAGCGACTAGAAACAAAGCTGATAAGTGAAAAGTCCGCGACAACATGTAAAGACTTTTTAAAGCTGCTTTAATGCTTGAACATGTGTTCGATGACATGTCGAATAATATTGATCTGAAATCAGTCTTGGGTAAAATAAAAGAACGTGTGACTGAAGCGAAACAAAGTATATTTAACAATGTAAGTTGATTGGTGTTGTTGATATGATTAAACAATTAAACTAAAATAACCCAGGGTTGATGCGGCTTTAAGAACTCAACAAGTTGTACAAATAGAGGTATAACGATGAATAGGAAAAATTAACTCTGAGGGGCTTGTCAAAAATGCAACAAATGCGAATATTTTCTAAATTATTTGGACGTGTAAAATCGGGCAGACAAAAAAGTGCCCGTTCTGACTTCAATCGCCATTCAATTTTTTAAGTTAAGACTAGTTTAATTTTATAGGTTTTTTTACCATTTTATTTAAATTACAGTCATGCGAAAAAGCTGTCGCGTTTGGAAAAACCTGTCTCGGGTGGTAATGAACTATTCTAGTACTATAAACAAATGATCTGAAATAGAAAATGTTATTTGGAAATGCCGAATATTTTTATTTGATTTTTGGGAATCTGGACTTTGGTCCAAATAGACTTTGGTTCAAATTCTTGATTGGAAAATAATTTGAAACAATAAAAAATTTTTATATCCCAAAACTGCTTCAAAAAATAAAATAATTTTTTTCTCGAAAATATTTACAAAATTAATTAAATTTACAAAAAATTATATAAAACAATTTTAAAAACTTATATTTGTATTTATAATTTAGGTTAAACGAATTCTATAATTTTAGATTATTTAATCACCAACTTTTAAAATTTTAATAATTAAATGGAAGAGAAACATACCGCTTTTCGATAATACAAACAA
>NW_004440231.1:35692-37742 GCF_000330505.1 Entamoeba invadens IP1
TATAATCATCGTATTTTTGAAAAATTAAACCAAGCACGAGGAAAATAATTATTATTCTTATCTTTATTTAATTACAAAGTTTCATTTTGTTTTTAAAATAATAATAATTGTGTTTTTTTCAAACTATTGTTTATTTATTATTTACTATTATTATTTAAAATTAAACTAAATCTAAAGTGTGTTAAATTGTGTGTTTTGATTATATTATACAAATATAATTACACAAATAATACAAAATAAACATACAAACACTTTTAAATAAATAAAATATTTATTATATCTGTTAATAAAAATGGTAAGAGTGTTAGATATTTGAGTATGATTTAATTATTTTCACTGTTATAAATACGATGTTATAATTTGTAATTTAAACATATATTTCCATTAATTTACAATTAATTATCAAAACAAGATAAGTTGTTATTAAAATAATAAATGTTGTTGTATAATGGATATTAATTACAAAATGATAATAATTTAAAAATTTAAGTTAAGACAATAAATATATATGAAATTAATTTAAAGTGTAATTTATTTATATTAAAATGCAGTTTTGAAACATAAAATATTTTTTCTTTTTTTTCTTATTTTTAACTTGGAAATTTGAACCAAAATCCATTTAGACCAAAGTCCATTTAAACCAAAGTCAAGGAATCGATTTTTGTGAAATGACTTTGCAAATAAATTGAATAAAAGCTATACTGTATAGTAAGTAATTATAAATTTACTATATAATATTTTTTCAAGACAGGTTTTTCCAAACGCGACAGCTTTTTCGCATGACTGTATTATAAAACATTATAAAATTGAATAATTTTGTTGTTCTTGAACATCATTTACAAAAACGCAATTTCTATACCTTTTAAGTGTTAAGACTAAATTTAAATATGATTTTCAATTGACTTTTTGCAAATCTTAATATTTCGAAGAAATGAATATATTTATACATTAATTAATAAAAAAAGATTTATAAATTTTGTATAAATAAATACATTTTTCACAATTAAAACAAACAAATGGTATTCAAAATTATTTTTAAACTTAAAGACTTAATCAATGGAATTATTTAATTTTTAGCTCCAAACTTAAAAATCATTTTTAATGTTTATTAAACCTTTCCCATGGCATGATCGGCCCTTCTTCTTCTTCTCTTCTAAACACATGCGTATTGTTTTGAAATGCGTCTTTATCTATTTTAGTGTTATTACACACTACAACTTCATTAAGTGAACTACAATTCCAAAACGCGCCTCCCCAAATCCTTTTTAAGTACTTAGTAAAATTGATTGCACTCAAATTTCTACAATCAACAAAACAATTCATTTCAATTTCCTTTATACTACTAGACATCACAACCTCCACTAAATTAGTGCACCCAATAAAACCGCCATATGGCAATGTTATCTTATTATCAGGAATGTTAAAAAAGTCAGTCCACAATACCAGAAAGCTTCTTGTTTTATCTTATACATCCATGAGAAAGACCCCTTGGTCTTCAAAAAATAAAAAACAATTTATTGAAATTATCCACAAAAATAATAAATAATTAATATGTGTTAAAAATAATCAAATAGCAATCACTTTAACACATGATATATAAATATCGGGTCTAAAAACTTTTATAATTAGTAATTGATTATTTTTAATTTAAAAAAATATGTAAAATAGAGAACAATATTTTCATTTATATCAAAAATCATTTTCGAAAAAATATAGAATAAAATTTCGCCCTTCATGTTCTATTTATTTAATAATGGTTAATATGAAATATGAAATAGATTTTATGATTATATGGTCATAATTTATGTTGTATATTTACACAAATAATTGTTAGTGGCTTTCATTTTAATCAGTGCCACTGAAATAATTTTATTGGAAGTGAATTTTGAAAATTTTGTTCCAACCAATTAAAATTTTAAATGTGGTAGTGGAAAAAAATAATTCCAATAAACAAATAACATTTTAAACGTTATAGAAATGTTATTCTATAAACCTTTAACGATAAATATATAATATCAGTTACAAAAAATAAAGAATGCAAAAATAGCAA
>NW_004440230.1:0-2711 GCF_000330505.1 Entamoeba invadens IP1
GTTTATATATTATTTTTTTCTATTTTTAATTTTCGTATTGTTTATAGAAAAATTGCTCGATATACTATAAATAACATGCTGAATATAAGCGTTTGGATCTTTATATGCCATGTTTTGATTTATTTTGTGGTTTTATAATGTATTCAATGCTTGTGACTTGTTTAATTTGTTTTCTTTTGAAAAATTAATACCAAATAATGCTTTCTGAGAATAATGCAGTTTTTTGAATTAAAAAATCAAAACAAAGCTAATGTGTCTCTTTTTATCATTGTTATTTAACCACTTTAATAGTATTTTTATTAAAATTAATATATATTGTTGTATTTTTAAAGTTTAAGTAAAAAGGTATTAATTCAAAAAAACTTTTTGTATTTGAAAAAATTAATATTGTTGGAATAACAGTTTTAATTTGGGTGGTATATTTTTTATAAAATTCAAAATTATCATAAATCATTTATTTTTAAAAGTTTTATTATTTTTATATTAAAATGATAATATTTTATGCGTTTTTTTAAAATAAAAAAATAACTGTTATTAGAAAAGTCAACGAAATAAAAATAAAAATGTCTATCGAAAAAAAGCAAATTTATTGTATTCTAATTATTGTCTTATTAAGCAAACAATGAATTAAATTTTTATTACAAACAAATTATTACAATTACAATAAAAATAACTTTGTTGTAAAAATAGACATCGAACAAGCAATAAAGCTTTTTTAATTCAGTCATTAATTGCATTGGCTATAGCAAACAAATGGCACAAAGAAATTAATCTCAGGAATTTATTTTATTTTTAAATTCAACAAGTTATTTATACTTTAAATAAAGTTTATTTTTAAATAAAATTGACAAATTTATAATATTTTCTTTAATTGTTTGTTATTTTTGTCGAAATTAATAAGGTGGTTTATTGTAGGATTTTTTAAAAAATACTTTCGATTTATTTTAATTCTTTTACACTAACCATTTTATTTATTCATTAAATTTTTTGAAATTTTGGATTTCCCTTTATTTATTGAAATATAGTTAATATTTTTGTGAAATAATCTTGCATCTTAAGCTTTGTAATTATTAGTAATAACCGATATGTGGTGTTTTGAAGAAAAAAAAGTATCTTATACAATATAATTCAATTATTTCAAAACGATTTAAGCCACAAATTATAACGATTTTTATAATATAGATATAGTTTTTTATTTTAAAACCAAAACAATAAGTTGTAATTGGGTTTTTGTCACCAAATCACTATTTTTGGTGTTGTCATTCCAATCACCAAACCATTTAATAATTATATACACAATAAACCCAATTTTATGAAAAAGCTTTGTATTAATATCTGTATTGTGGGGTTTTCTCTTAATTGTATTAATTATCACTTAGATAATGTTCTATTTATTCCTTAAAAAACAAATTTAAATTCTTTTTTATTTCTTTTAATCAATTTATAAAATACACATGAACATGATTTCAATATAATGAGAACAATAAGAACGTCTTTGCTGATCCAACACAATCAAGATATTGTCTTCCAATACAAGTGATACTACTATGTGCTATAATGGAATGCCTAAACCACCATCTTTTTTTCACTGAATATCCAAATTCATTGCAAAATAAATTTATACCTCTTCTTCTTCAAAAATTGTTTCAAAACATTCGTTCAAAAACAATTTCAACAATTTTTGGCCAAGCCGTCTGCGACACTGTTGGTCTTTCATCTGAATTTTTCTCTAAAGCACAAGCCGAATCAATTTATAAATACAAGAGAATCACATTTTTATGTTATTTGGACTGACGACACCGATCAGTCTCTTCTAATACTCAACTTTTTATAGCAAACAATGGAAATTGTGTTCCAAAAGATTTTGAAACACATTGTCTCTATTGGTACAATTTCGGGGTTTCCGAAGTCGGCAATATAAAGCTGTCGGATGTTGGCATCCACACGCGAAGTGTTTTGTCGTCTAAAAACTTCAACAAAACGTCTATCAAAAATTCGATGGACGTTTGGGAAAGAGAAAAAAAGCGACTTTTAATGGGAGTGTGATGAGGACTTCAATTGCTACGATTCTTTATTTTTGGGATATCGAAAAGGTGGAAGAGACGGCAAACACTTTTGGGAAGGTGACTCACTACGACCCAAGATGCCAGGCCTCGTATCTATAATAGTCAATTTAATTGGGGAATTTCTACAATGCGAGTGTGATTGCCAAAAAACTATCAAATTGCACGAGAAAGAATAAGAAAGTACATAAAAAAACAACAAGGTGTTTTATTATGGTTTTGATAAATTCACAAATCCACAAAGTTTAGAACAACTTGAGTTGAATAAATTGATTGGATAAACTTTATACCAGTTAAACGTACAGTGCAAAGTCGGAGTGGCACAAATAATGAAAAATGATGGAAAATATGACAAAAATAATCGACAGTGTTGATGGCTGTAACTTATGAAGCGGGAGATGCAGACACAAATGCGGCAGTTGTTGGAGCTGTATTGGGTGCTTACATTGGTAATTTAGATATGTTTCCAAAAGACTGGATTGAATTTGATCACAAAAGTTGGCTTATTAAGAGGATCAATAGAATGATAAAATTGATGAATTTGGAAGAAATTAAAAAGAAATTTAAATGATAAATTCTAGTTTATTATATTTTTTGTACTTTTTTAATCAAACGTGTTGTCTATAAAACATAAGAAACTTTCCAAAT
>NW_004440230.1:2811-8331 GCF_000330505.1 Entamoeba invadens IP1
GTAATTTCAGAGAGAGACATACATCGTAGAAAACTATCATCTGAAATATCAATACACCCTCGGTTATATCAATACATTTAAAACCCCGCAACCAATGAAGCACGACGGTTGAATACTTTTATCGACTTAGTCCCATACGCAAACTCAAATTCAGTTAGGGAAAAACAATTTTTGAAAGTTTCTCTATTTAACGTGGTGAGTGACTTTGACATCACAACTTTTTGGAGTTGTGTACACTCGGCAAAGGCCTGCCAACCAATTTCAGTCACAGAGTCTGGAATTTCTATTGTATTCAATGAGATACACCCATTGAAACAAATTTCTCCAATACTCTTCAGACCAAATTCTAACACTATTTTGAAAGAGATTTACAATTGAAAAAAACACATACTTTTGAGTGACTCGACACTCTTGGGAATATTAAGGTCTAATAATTCTTGACAGCCTGAAAAAGCTATATAACTAATTTCAGAGAGACGACTTGGCAATTTTATACAACTTAAGTTTTGACAGTCTTGGAAAGCTCCAATTAATTTTTGATAGAAGGTTTTAAATGTCTAGGGAACTTCACCGAGGTGAGAGAATAACACACATAAAAACACAGTGACCCAATAGAGGTGAGTCGACTTGGGAAGACCACCTCGACTAACGATCGACATTCAACAAATGATTTATCACATATTCGTCTCAGTGACAATGGAAATATAAAAGATGTGAGAGAAGTACATAGTAAGAAAGATTCGTTATTAATACACGTGGCTGTAGTTTGTATATTTATGGATTTCATTTCTTGTTCATTAAAAAAGCACTTTTCATCGATTTTGGTGACCAAATCAGACAAATGACTGTTGAAAGCAATTTTGTCTTTTTGTGTGTACACAACATTTTTGAAAATAATAGAGTGCATTCGAACACAAGTGTCTTTAATTGATTGGAATTTGTTTTCGGAATACATGTCGAGCATGTTTATAGCAGTTTTGTAGTCAACTTCTTCGTAGACAATAATCCGGTAAAACTCCCTGTAAAAGTATGATGTCAAGTGTTTAAAAGCCAAAAAATTGTTTTGTGGCCATAGAATTAAAGTCTCTAAATTTTCGAAAAAAATCAGTTTACTTCGGGTAAGAGGAATTGGGTTGTAATGAAACTTAGACATAGTTGAAGCGTATTTCTTACATACTAATTCAAGAGATATGAAGTCTTGGAAAGAAGAAAAGTATTTCGAAACTATCATAATGTGAAAGCCATCTAAATGGTTCATATATTAATATTTTTTGATTATAAAATTGTTTTTATATTTTAAATATTTTAGAGTTTTTCAGTTTTATGTTTGAATGAATGTTTTTAAATCCAAAACAATACTATTTTAGTTAATTATTGAACACAAATCAATACAAATAAAAAACTATTTAATTGAAATAAATGTTTTTTATTTTTATCAACTAAATAATTGAGAAATTAAAACCCAAAATAACTCTAATATTATAAAATTATGTTAATTAGTGGGCGTGTGTGATACAAAACAGTTGTAATATGTGGATGACAAATTTTAGTAATTAGGCACAAGTTTATGTTTCAAAATACTGATAAATAAAAAAAATACACCGTAGATAAATAATAAATTAACTTTGACAAATACTGATGTATTTTAGATAATAAAAACAATATAATTGATAAGTATTTTAGAAAATACATAAATTGATAATATTCATTACAGTTATATTTGTTTAACATTTATATACATTGGTATTTTTATTAACAATATTAAAAACTTTGATGCAGATGTGATTGTTTTTTAATTTTCAAAAAACAACACTTTTTAATGTTAAAATGTTTATTGACAAAATAAAAACAACATAAGCACAAATGCAAATAATAAGCGTTTGGTTAATATCTTTAATAAAACGAAAGCAATTAATTTAGAAGAAAGATGTCATAAATTATCAAAGCAATAAAACTTGGACAATAAAATATTGTTTATTTGATGAACAATAAAGTCATTTACTTAAAGACATAGTAATGCAAACATAAATTGACCGCCCCAATATAATTCAAAATTAATTTTAAAAATATAAAGTGATAATGAGTTTGATTTAATTTGGTTCATAGTTTAAAAAACTTTTTTTAATTTGAGGTTTATATAGTTAAAAATATATATTAATTTATTTTTTAAAAAATTTTATATATTTTAATAACTTTTTATAATATTTTTAATTATTAATAAGAACCCCATAATTTTTTTAAAAAATAAATCATATAATAATTAATAAAAAGTTGTTTATTGATAAGCAAGTGATCGAGTGTGACCAACTCAATTCGTCACCAGAATTAAATGCAAGAAGATTCATTTGGCTGAGCTCGTTTGAATAAGACTGATGCTCGTTGAAGTATAGAAGGCCCTGTCCTCTTGATGCCTTTGATCTGCCCGTCGGGCTAGAGGTCTTTGGCCGAAGCAACACGGCTATATTTTTTAAAAGTACAATACCGACGATAATTTGGATAACTTAAAATAAAAACATTTCAGTATGATGATTTATGTTTTTTAAAGACAAACACAAACAACTAAATTTATTAATATAAAAGGTATGGTAATTTATTTTTTAAGAAATGTAAACTTTAGATTAATACTAAAATAAGAGTTTTTTTAAATAATTTAAAAACTTGTTTACTAAAAATGTGTTTTGGAATTTTTTACATTTTATATGTATAACTGTTAAGTAAGTTGATTGTATTATACAAACATTAAAACATTTTTTTATAACAAATTAAATCAAACAATATTTCCAAAGATTATTAATTTCAAAAAATAAAAGTTTAAACAAATATCTTCTTTTTCCCACAGCTTTGTGATTTTAGATACCTTTTTTGAAAATAATAAACAAGTTGATTACTATATAACACAACATTTGAACATGGGTTAACATAGTTTGAATATGTTTTCATTGAAAGTATTACAATAGTCATTAAATATTGAATTTAAACAAAAAATATATACATATAAATACTCTTAATATCAAAACATCTGTCTGTAAGCCAGTTATATTTTCAACAAATGTTGTTTAGTATAAGGAACAATTAAACACAATTAAAAGTTATTGTCATCTTCGACTCTTTTGAGTGTGCAGAATTTTAAGCAAGTGCGCCAAAATTGGACACACTTGATGATGAGCAAACAAACTTCAAATTCTTTAAATTAGATGCAACTTTAACAACAGATTGTGATGAAAATATTTTTTTTAATTCATTTTTTTGACAACCAAAAACTTGTAAAAGAAATTTAGCAATTCTGAAGTTCTTGAGAAAAAACTAAAGATGGTATAATATTATATTTATTCCTGCTTTAACGAAATTTATTTCTTCACAACACTTTTTAAAATATAAAAAATTTTTTCCAATAGTATTTTTGTATTTATCAAAGTGTCAAGACTCAAAGTTTGAGATTGAGTCTTGACAAATGCATTGTGTTGACAAGTCACGTTGCATACAAAAAAGATCTTATGTCAAACCAATTGTCATCAAGCATGGTGTTTCACTTGGAAATGTTTGAATATGTTGAAACAAAACACAAATCGCCTTTACATAAGAAGGCAGTCAAAACAGTCACATACATCACATTGAACAAGCAAGACGATAAGAAACAAAAACGGTGGGCTTATCAAAATCTCAAGAACAAGAAACCAAAAAATAAAACCCAACACATGTTGAAATACGTTCACAATTTGCTTTCATCTGATTGTCGTTTGATTTGATTGTTTTGTATTGTCATTTTATTTATCAACTTTAATTCTTCAAAAAATTATACTACCAATTAAAATAAACAAAAAATAGTCAGACAGACTTCAGTGCCTCTCATTTCAGAGTTTTGTGCACGCACTCGACCCCTCAACAAGCAGTTCATCGTGCATTGCTGCGTATCTCCCTTTGGTACTGAAGTAATGAAAGTCTTCATCCTATTTTGTGAATTTTATTTGTAACATAGAAAGTGACATACTCTAAGAATGATCTTAGTCGTACGGTCTGATTATGGTTTTAAATTGCCTCATCAATATATAAATTATAAAATTGCTATTTTTATAAATTATGGGTTTGATTTTTATTTATAGTTATATATCTTAATAATAATACTATAATAATAATTGTACAATTATTAATAATTATATTAACATTAATAATAATAATTATTTACAATTCTATCAAACAATAACAAATAATTTATACAAGCAATTGTTAAACAATTCTTTATATTAAATAACAAACGATTTATTGTCAAATCTTTATGTTTCGCAACGGTCGTATTTCAATTAAGTTAATGCCTTATTTATTTAAGTTAAAAATTATTCGGACAATTTTTGAACATTCCATCCATTACTATATTTTTTGGGAACGTGTTGAAGCACTTGTCTATAGAAAAAGTTCTCATCACACCTATTATTTATTGTGCAAATTGTTCAATTTTATACTTTTTTATGTTTTGTGTTGTTAACATTGAAAAAACTATTTTAACATTTATTTCACAAATCATTGTTTCTTCCTTTAAGACTATTAATGGAACACACTATTGGTTTTCAGTTGCATTCGTGTACATTATTTCATAATAAATATTTTATTTATTTTTTGATACTCATCTTTTACACTTAATAAGGATCATTAAAAAGTCAACTTTGTTAACAATACATTTAATTTTATCCATAAACATATTACATTTTAACACTGATGGTATATATATATATATATATAAACATCGATGTCATATAAACAAAAACGTACATTTTAGTTTGTATGACATTTTTAGGGAAATATTTGATAAATAATTTTATTTTGAAATTATCAGTAATTTATAAAATGGGTGTGGTATTTGATTTAATATTTTTGCATCCATTATCAACATTAATATATTTTGTTGTTGTTGTTGTTGTTGTTGTTGTTGTTGTTGTTGTTGTTGTTGTTGTTGTTGTTGTTGTTGTTGTTGTTGTTTTTTATGAAATATTTTGTAAAATAGTCGATGGTTTTACAAGTTATCTAGTGTTTTGAATGTGTTTTTTTATTGAACATAAAGTTTTTTTTGTCAAATCAGTGCAATTCGGATATTCTGTTTAACACCAACGATAATTTTTGTAACAACCAAACCTTTTTAGAAAGTCCAATTTTAAACTTGTAACTTTTTGATTAAAGTGATTTTTTGTGTTTTTAAAAAAGACAGTCCCTCTTTAAAATTAAATAAATAAAAATTTAATTTTAATTATTATTAATTTTGTACTTTTATGAATAAATGGGAATCTTGGTTTTATTTTTTTGTTAAATTTTGTTTTGCAATTTGGCTTTTTTTCAAAAATCTCATGCCAGATCAAGTGAAGATTATTTCAATTGTTGCTGTGGATGGTTTGTCTTTATCAAATTATTATGATTATCATTTTTAGTGATATCTGCCTCAAAGAATATTGTAATTGTGGTGTTATTAAAACATTTTTCTAAAAGTAATGACAATTTCTATCTCTATATCATTTTCCAACTTTATTGTTATAA
>NW_004440230.1:8431-35566 GCF_000330505.1 Entamoeba invadens IP1
ATTCTATTATGTTAGTATATTGTTACATCTTTTACTTAATTCACAAACGGTTTTTAGAGTATGGTTTAGAGATTAAAATGTAGGTTTAAATTGTGTCCGTAACACTTTTTATTTATTATAATAAAATACCATTAAATAAACTATAATAATTATTCAAGTAAGTTAACCTTAAGTTTCGTTTTATTCAAAACGATAGCAGTTTTCATGTCAAGAGTTTTTATTTCCATATTGTTTTGAAAGATGTTTCTGACAATTGAAAAAAAGATTCAACATCACTCGAAGTCGGAACAATTCCAATTCCAGTCAAAACAACTTTTTTGAGAAGTGGATATTCAATTTCTGAAATAAGCTTCATCTTGAACATATCCAGTAATGTCAAAACTTTCTCAATTTGGAAACACTCAAGTTCCTGTATTTTCAACATTTTGTTATTTTCAATTAAATAATCAGAAATAATTTTACGATTGTTAAAAATCACAATTTTCAGATTAGATATTTCATCTTTAAGATATGAAAATTGTTTTGCCAATTCAATTGTCTTTTTACTCGTTTTAAACATTTGATTTGGAATTGTCAATACACAGTACAGTGAATTGTATGTATTATTTTCTTTCAAAATCAACACGTCTTCAAAATTGGTAATATCATTTGTTAACAACGCATAATCACATTTGTTGCCAATAGAACCGAAACGAATAACGAGTGCGTTGATATAATTGTTCATCATTTGAATAACAACATCATTTGCAGCTTTTTCAAATGAATTTGTCTCGCTTATTTGTTTGTTTTTGATGTTTTTTTTAAAAATCAATAAAGTATTGAATCATATTAATAATCAAACAAAACTGTTCTTCGAACAAACCAAACTTTTGCTGAAGTGCATCATTGCCTTTTTTAGCAACAGTTGTAATATGAAACAAACTCAATACAACTGTATTGTTTTGCTTATCAAACAAATTAAAGTATTTAGGTATTTCACTTGATTTCAATTGTTTTATCTCGCTTATTTTTGATATTATACACTTTTGAATTGATGGTTTACTCATAAACTCAAACACCAATGATTTGTTGTAGACTAACACATCCAACAATAACGCATGATAAAACCAACGTGTCCCCGGAGTGGTCGGAATTGTAATTTTTTGAAGGTGTTTTTTTAATGATAAAATTATCCCATTCAGTTGTTGTTGTACTAAGTTGAAACCAGTTTAATACCTCCAAAATAATTAAACAATTAGTGTTTTTCCAAATAAAACCTTCGCACACATTCATTCTATGACAATTGCAGTATTGAGTAAAAACATGAGAATCAATACCTTTCATGTTAACTTTAATTTTGTGTAATTCTTCACACAAAAGGTTAACCATTCCACATCTCAAACCTAACATATTACTAGCACCATCACAACATATAGAAATCAATTTCTTTAAATCAACATCTCTTTCTTTTAGACAATTTATTACACTATCACTCAAATTTGCACCAGTACTTTTTTCCAAACAACCTGAACACAACCAGTTTTCTTTGAGTAACAATAAAGTTGTTATCAACAAATCTAACAACAATTGCTACTAAGTTAACGCCCTTCCGTTTCGAACTGTCTACAATTATTGAAAAATAAACACACGAGACAAATTCGTTTATTATTAAATCATCATCATTAGCTTTGAATTGAACCATTCTGTTTTCAGTTGTCGAAGACTCAATACGCAAATCAATTTCAGATAGAGACACGTTGAAATAAAACAAAATGACAAACTCAACAAAGTTTTTAACTATTTCTTTTTGTTGTTTCGAGAATGGCAACAAACAAGTAATCATAGAATACAACAATGAAGCGATGTATGATTTTCTTTTATTGACACATTTTGTATGAGACAAACTATAGTTTGATTCAAAATACATTTTAATTTTGTTATTAATATTTGTTGCACATCCAGGTTTTAAAAATTCAGGAGAAATATTAGATACAAAATTAATGTTGTTGATATCATTTTGATTTTTTGAATCACTTTCAATGATAATTTTATCACAAATCATATCATCCGTGGATTTGTCACAACTTGAATCTTCACTATATAAATCACATATCTCATTTTTCATGTAACGTTGTTTCAAATATTTCTTCTCCACATAAACTCGTGTTAGACTTATTTAATTCAACCTAATCATTCAAATCTACACGACCTTTATTTTCATTTTCGAAAGTATCATTTGCACTGAATTCTTGTTGATCATCTATTTTTGTTTCAGCAAGACTGTTCAAAATGCAAATTTCGTTGAATTGAGTCTTTAATTTATTGGTTAGTTCATATTCTTTTTTAATTAACAAATCGAGTTTTGATACTTTGTGATTTCTTGATGTGACTTGGTCTCTGTCTAATTCATGAATGACTATATTTTGTTTGAAAAATTTCATTTCGTTAACTGTCAATTTTTTTCTTTTGTTTTCAGTAAACAATGGCAATATCCTCCTTTAGATTTATGTATTTTAATGATAACAAGAGCACCTTCTTCCAAAACATTTCGTTTGTTAACGATTAAAATCGTCAATGTATTTAATTCCTTTCGGAGTTAAATCCACTTTGTGCTTAAAATCCCTGTAATGACTATAACCCGATTGCTTTGACCAACAATCACAACACAACAAACAATACATAAATACCAAAACGCCGTGTTCATATATAGGTAACATGTGAGTTTTGTTTACAGTTCGAATAAATCTTTTTTCTTGCGTTTCGTATGTGGTTTTCCTTTTTCCCCTTTCCATTTGTTTTTTAAGTTTGTTTATTATTTTTTGCCGAAAAAAAGTTTTTTGTTGAAATTTATTTATAGAGCTTAACTGTCCGAAATTGTCGTTGTTTTGGAAACCCTGTTTTAACTCTTTAACTGAAAGTGTGTTTAAATTGCCATTTAAATCATCATAGTATCTATTTACATTAGCGTAATAATGTTCATCTTAGTATAAATCATACTCATTGTAAAAGTCTTTGTTCTCTTTAATCTTAAAACTTATTGGGTTACTTGTTATTCAATGGTCATTGAATATATGTAAGTGTGTACATTTTTATATCAAAATAAGCTACATTCATTGGAAATACAATCCAACATAAAAATAAATTCCCACAATATTCAAATATATTTTTCTTAAAGCATTAAATAAAGTTCAATTAAATTAAAGTCAATAAAAAACATATAAAAAATGAATCTTTAAATCAATTTCAATTTTATAAATATGCTAAAGTAAATCTTCTCAAGAGTATGAGGTTTTGGTAATTATTGTTCACTCAAAAGCGGCCATTTTAGACAATTAAGTTTTAATTACCACGTTATTGAGAACTCAATTTATTGTTTCAGTTTAAAGTGTCCACAAATAAGAAACCACTATTCAGAAATCACACTCTTGGGTGGTTTTATTGTATAATAAAAATCTTAAGACAAAAAATAATAACATTTTAAGTAGAGACGCTTAAATAAGAACATTGAAATTTGGTGAATTTGCATTTGCGCTCTGTTAAAATTTTCAGAACTTCGATTACAACGAAAACTTGGAATTTATAAAAATATTTTCTTTTAAATTTAGTAAATATTTTTAATGTACATTTAAAAAATGTGAACTATCTTAAAATATTTGCTTTTATGCGGCGTAAAATAGCAGAATAAATTAATATAAAAATACCATTTGATATTTAAGTAAACATAAAGTGTGTTAAGCCAACTAAAATTTGTATTTTATTCAACATTAATAATAACGAATTGTTAGTAACAAAAATTGAGTTAAATATCTAAAATAATTAAACTTAATAAATGTCGTTCTAAGTGTTGAGAAAGTGTTTTATAATGAAATTACTCTTCAAAAATAAAAAAGCCAACTTTTCAATTATCATTTAATAAACTTCAACGTGTCATTACGATTACTAAAATAAAAATGAAATATGACAATTGATTTACATTCAAAAATAAATTGAATTAAATTTTATAAATTTGTGATTTGGTATAACTATATCAAAGTGAAAATACAGTGTTAATTATATCTTAGAAGCACGTATGGTTCATTTTTGGAAACGTTATACTAAATAAACCAATTTGTATGAATTATTTTTAAAACATGACACTATTTTTTATAAAAAATACATATAATCTAAACATAAAATGCAACAAGGTATATTAAGAAAGTTGACATTATCTATTGTTATTTAAATTCGTCAACAAAAACTGTCAGAACCATATGTCCGACATTAAAAGTAAAAAAATACCATGACACAATCTGAAACATGTAATATCTATGACACTTGTATAATAACAATTAATTTAAAAACACAAACTATATTCACTATAGTTAACTTTTCGAGAATTTAAATTGTTTATGGGCTGATATGTTAACACAATTCAATTTTTGAAATCAGAGATACATCAACTCTTTATACAACAAATGACAATTAATAAGTGGAAAGTTTATATTTCGGTGAAAACACGGTCTATATTATTTAAGGTAATTCATCTATATTGAATTTCGAGAATTTGATATTTTTACTGGAAATTTTAAAATTTCATTTTTAGAAAATTCTTTTGTTAAATTACACAAAACTTTAAATTTAATGGAAATAGCAATTGTCAAATGTTTTTTAAATCAAAATTTACACAAGAAAAAACGTGACCAAATTTATTAAAAATCCAAAGTGTGAAAATTGACTTTATTTCAATACAACGACACAAAAATGTGATACATGTTCGGATTCAAATTGTATTGATTGTTTTTACAATACAAAAAAATATTTAAGATGTCAACAAGAATATTTGAAAACAATGATAGAAAATGCGTTGAAATACTAAACTGTTTGTTGAAACGATCAAATCGATGTCTAAAATGTTCAGATGGGTATTTACTTCTTAAAGGTGACTGTCAAAATACACCATTTTGTTTGAACCAATCTTTGAGTGAAACATGTCAAATTTGTAGTATACACAAATTATAAATAATTAACAACAGTGTTGTGAAATTGCAGGTGAACACTTGTTATACACAAATCAAAATAATATAATTGCCTATAAAAGTGGGTATTTAACAAACTCAACAAAATGTCAAAAGTGTTCAAATCTTTTTAACTCAAGTATTTTGTGTGAAAATGGTCGTCCCACAAAATGTGAAATTTCATATAAAATAAATTCGAATGGTAATTGTGAAGACAGACACTGTTATGATCAAGGTGATAAAAATGTGAAATGTTTAAGATTTTAATACAACTGCACTTACATCACAAATTCAAAGTGTAAAATGTGTGATCCTAATTGTTTGACTTGTGTCATGAATCCGACTTACTGTCTATCATGTCCACCAGGATCTTACATTTCAAATTACATTTGCAAAAAAATTCGAAATTGGTAGAAATTTGCACACAATTTATGTCATCGTATGGATGTGCCAAATGTACTGAAGGTTATTACAGAAACTGTTGGACTGTTATAAATGCAATCTTTCATGTATTTTGTGTAATAAAAATTAACATGTTTGATTTGTAATTCAACATATTACAAAACATCAAGTAAAGACTTTAAACCACAAAATAGCATAATTGGATGTAATGTTGATGTTAAACAATTTGGATGCACAAAATGTAAAGACGGGTATTTTTATGTTAATGAAAATGAATGTAAAAGTGTAATACAACTTGTCTGACATGTTCATCCCAAAAAGTTGTCTTACTCTCAAGTGGAATATGTGTGAAACTTTCTCAAATATCCAAGTGCAAAGAAATAAAAATTCAAAATGCAACAAATGTTCATTCTGGTATGAATTTAGTCCAAATGGGACTTATCGTGAAAAGAAAGATGTATTAGGGGTTATAATTGTTATAATTCTATTTATTATTTTTGTATTATCAATTCTTGTTATAGCATTAGTATTTTCTATGAAAAGAATTTCAAAAATGATACACACAAAGGAGTTAGAAAAAACAACAATTATATTCGAAATTGAAAAATCAAATGTCAAAATTATTTTACTTGCAAACAACATTTGCGTCTCTTCAAAAGAACTCAATTTCAATTCTAAAATTGAAAAGATTCCTGTCAACACAGAAACAAAGATTGTGTTTTGTGTAGGCTTTATGTTCAAAAATGTCTTAAAAATTTAGTTTAAAACGACTACACAAATTGACAAATTTACAATAAGAGTAACACCAGAAGTCATATTTAAAAAAATGCGTGTGAATTTACGATTTATTTGACACTTAAATGCACATTTAAAATGACACCATTTGAGTAGTCGCAAAAAAACTAAAAACAAACATCGAAAATATAAATGAAATCATAATGAAAAGAGTAACTAAAATAAATAATGAAAAATTAAGTGAAAAAATTTAATTGGGCGAATGATTTTTTGGTGTTATTTACAAAGGACAATACAGAGGAAACGATGTTGCGATTAAAAAAAATGAAACAAAAAGAAGATAACAAAATTGATTGTTAAGATAAATCAGATGATGAATTTGAAAAAATGCAATGTTAGACAAATTCAGGAGTGAGTATATAATCTATTATTGGAGCTGTGTTTGTACAAAATAAAGTGTGTATAATCACCCAATTTGATCTGTTTGGGTCATAACAAGATTTAATAAACATAGAAAAAACAACGAAATTAAAATGAAATTTCGAATAAAGTTGATGTTTGATACATTAAGTGAAATTATATATTTACATACAAATTGGATATTACACAGAGACATTAAACCAGACAACATACTTATTGTTTCAATTGATTCAACAACAATGTAAATGCCAAACTGACCGATTATGAATTGCGAGAAACATCAACTTATTAATGATTAACATGACATTCACAAAAGGAATTGGAACACTAGTCTACATGGCGCCTAAAATTTTAATACGAGAAAATTACAAGAAACCTGCTGATGTATACTCTTTTGCTATAACCATGTTCGAGTGTTTTACATGGAGTTATGCATATTCTAAAAATAAATTTAAATTTCGATAAACAATTGCAAGGTTTGTGATTCAAAAGTTAAGATTAATAAACCAGATGAGATGAATCAAAACACATGAAAATATATGTTACATATATATAATACTATCTGTAATTGTTGTGAAAACTAACCTACAAAAAGAAATTCATTAGAAAACGTCAACTATGAGTTTGAAACAATATTAAATCACACATAATGAACTATTTTTAAATAATTAAATTAATAAAAAAATATTAAATTTAAAATTATTAAAATAACTGAAAATTGTTTTAAAAATAATCACATTATAAAAAACAAATAATTCAAGTTGGGTTGTTTCATTTTTTGTCTCATGATAAATGCAATTGACATTAGAAGGATGTCAATTGCATTTATCTCCTTATGTCAAGCCAAATATGTGAATTAAAAGGGTTGTAATATATTCAATAAGAAATTTAAAGTTAGGACAAGGGAAAAAGGAAAAGCTTCTATTGACAATATTCATTCTGTTGGGTTTGTAACTTAATGGAGATATAGTTCCCCTCAATACTGGTTTTGATTATGAGAATAATTCAAAAATAGTTGTTTTTAACAACTCAGCTTTGAATTACTATGGATATTACCATAAAACTATGGTAATATCCATAGTTTTTAGTTCAATATTTGAAGGAATTGTTTAGTATTTTGAATGATAACTGAAAGACTTCTATAATTACTGTTGAGTATAAATAATACCATTATTATGAATTGTGACTTTTGGTTGTTGTTTGCAATCAAACAAGAGTTTATTGGAGCACAGTTAATATAATTTTCTGCATAGTCATTATAATACTTTGACGCACCAATTATACCTGTTGTAGTTTGATTCAAAGTCGTCGCTCCAAATTTGGATTAAACAGTTAACCAAACAAACCCGGGTTCTTCCTAAAGATTTTTTTAATATCAGCATTTCTATTGATGTTAATGTGGAAATTGTCAAAGATTCAATTGATAATCTGTACGCTGTATTGATTGTTGTTAGATCTGTTGATGGTACCAGATTCTGTATTTGTAATTGAGTGGTTTTACTTAATGAAATTATCAAAAATGATTTTAAGCGATGCATTAATGTTGTGATCCATCACAAATGTTCTGGAATTGTTATTTTGTACTCTAATTTGACACTTTACTGTTTCTTCAGAATTAGAGACATCACACGGACAATTAATAGTTGAAAACTGTTTATCATAGTCATTTGTTACAGTTGTTAAATAATAAATAAGATCGTCTGAATTGGTTTATTCATTGGTTCTGATAGTTTGTTTGGAGTTGTGCGACTACCTTTGTATGAACAATATTTGTTGCATCAGAAAGAACAACATCAAAACACAAAGATGGTGTATTTAAAATATTTGTGACAATCAATTTCTGTTCGGTATTTCTGTTTGTATACAACACAAATCCAGATGCTTTTGGTTTTAAAATGGTGATACTTACATAAAAAGTGCTTGTGATTGTTTTTTTTCTGTATCTATTTGGATTAAATTCATTATCATGAAATTTACTATATTCGGGGTTACTTGTTATTCAACCAAATTGAGTAAATTCAATTTTTTGATTTGATGAAAAAGTGTGTTCACTGGTATCAGACAATAGTAAGTTATTGTATTTCTTCGTTTGTTTTGAGTCCAAATTTTGAGTGGACACATGCAAGTCATATGAAGAGAGATCAGTGTCATGGTTGTAATCAGACTTATCATATGAATAACCACTATTGTGTATCTAACAGAAACAGTTAAGTTCTTGTGATACTCTAAAATTGTCTGCACCACATTACGTGTTAGATGCAGCAAATATTTTTGACATATATAAGACAACACTTTTTGCAGTTATAAATATTACAGTCATTTGTGTACTTTTTTGAGAAAAAATTCATTCTGTCATAATGATTTCCATCTGCAATTATTTGAGACGAGCCCGAACAATTACCTGTAATGTACGTCTCACACTTTGTGTATATGGAAGTGATATATTTCGAAGTAGAATTAACAGTCAAAGTATATATATATTTGTGTTTAAAGAAAATATAGTTGTTTCAGGAATTGGATATACCATCGATTTAAAGTGTGTTGATTGAAGTAAATAAGTTATTTCAGTATCAACAAATTTTAGTATAAAATTAGAAGATGTTAGTATGTAGTACATTTCATTCAAATTCTCACTTCGACAAGCAAGTTCATCAAATGTATTTTCTATTTTGTTATAAGTACAACTTGGTGTATCAATGTCAATAACTCTACTATAGCCTTCATATATTCTTACTAATTTTAAATGCACAATTGAATGTAGTGATGTACTTTCACCCAACAAGGCAATAGAGTTTGATGTTGGTGTGCCAGTCTTCTTTGCCAATTGCAGACCTTTTTTGAATACAACAAATGTATATGTTTGGTCAACTGTTTGGCTCATATCAAGTGTATCCAATTCGACTTTCATGTTGAAATAAATTTTCGAAGTTGTGGACAACTCACCGAATGTATCAAGTTTTAAAATAGAAGAACTTAACTTGTTGGATGATAACTTGTAAATCAAATAATCGCCAAAAACAACAGTCTTAAATTAAAGCACTTTTGTTGGTATTTCATTTCCGTTATTTTTTACACGAAGTGTCATTAAAGCATTATCGGATAAATTTCATTGTATTTATTAAAATCTAATTCATCATTAATGCAAGGAATAAAAAGGTGTACATTGTATAAACGGAAAATTTTTTCTTGCTTTTCTTGTGAAAATGCGGCTTTCTTAGTACAGTAAAACCTCGCAAGAGCGGGCATTTTTAGCCAATCAAACCATAAAAACCGCTCGATAGAGAAGTCTATTTATAGTTTTAGTTTATAAAATGCCCGCTTTTGAGAGAACCAGCTCTTTAGAGGTACCGCTCTTGGGTGGTTTTACTGTAATCAAAGTTTGATGTTGGACAAGAAAATTGAAAGGATTTAATTTTAATTAATTTAATTCCATCGAAATCGCCATCCACATTTAAGTGTTTAGTATCATTTTGATGGTATTGTATGTCCACACCACATCAAGCAGAACGGAAGTCGTATTTATAAAAATGACGGACGAAAAAATAAATGGAAACTTTAAAATTTCTGTTACAATTTTGTTTTCACAAGTATCGCACCGGTGACGGACCCACTTTTGGTCACGACAAACGCCTTCTTACATTTCCGTGTGTTGAAATCGTCAATTCTGATGGTGTCAAAGTCCTCAAGTTGCACTGAAAATTTCCTCTCCAAAATCAATTGAACTTCTTTCGTCTCACCACACGACTTTAACACTTCTGTTGTATATAAACAACTTTAAAACACTTACAATGAAGTTCTGAATCACACACTTCCCTTTGTTGTTGTAAAATTCAGATGTGACGTCTTTTGACTGGTTCTTCGCAATTTCTTCCAAGACGGAAATAAATTCTGGCGTTATATTAATCACCAGCATTTCATGTGGACCAATTTCTATGTGACAGTTTGGCAGCTCCACGTCAACGACAACATCAAATGGTTTAATAAATGGTTCCTTGACCCAATCCTTCTTCTTCAATATGTAATTGACGTACTCCAAACTTCCGTGGCTGACCTTCATCGACACTTTTCTCTCATCGACCTCCTTGAAATCGCGTCGCATGTGAAGATAAGTCCAAATAGAATTTCCACCGTCTTTCCTTCCTTCCACATCAAAATGGACCTCTGAAAAGAAGTTAATTTGATGCTCCTCATCGACAGCGCAAATCGCATGTTCAGAAACAAAAAAGGACTTCTTTTTGTTGCTTTTTCTCTCATATTTCTCTGTGCAAATTTGAGTCCCCGCGTCGTCTTGTGCTGTTCGACTTTGACTTCTGCAGCTCTCTGAGACGACGCAATTTGTTTCAGTGCATCGTTCAACTCGTTCAGTAATTTGGTGATGTTCTCCAATTCCCGATTTGAAACGCGGCTTTGGAAATCAGAAAGCGCAAAATTGGCGGCTCTGAAATTTGACGGAGATACTCAAGAGGTCAACTAACGCAATATCTGAACTGTTGTCCCACCCAAGCATCAAACTGTAAAGTTTCGTCGTTTTATACTAAAACTCCGGCAGAGTCCGGGAGACCATTTTGGATGTAAACGTTTCCTTCAAAACTGGTGCTGATAACCAATTTATTATTTACCGCAATAGTTCTTAAAGATGATACGAGTTGTATCAAACGTGAAATGGAAGTTCTGTCGTGTCACGCCAATTTCAGTGGTATTTTGAGACTGATTTATTTTTGCATCTTGAACTTCATTTTTCTGAGTGTTATTATCAAAATTCTCTCCGTCGGATTTTGAGTATTTTTCAGTAACCGGGTGAACCAACTTGATCACGCGTTTCAGAGATTGTGGGACCAATTTAAATATCAAAGAATAGAAGACGACCTCGCATTGTGAGTCCTCGTTGTGTTAATAGACGACGTCAACACACCTTTCGTCGTTCCCCGAAGTTGCGCGCTCGGACAAGTTATCCAAGTCCGCGAGTCTCAATGACGACAAAGAAAATCGATTTTCCTTTTTTTCTGATATGTAAGAGTGTATCATCAATGAGACGTTTAATATGGCTCGGTCGAGTGTCAGTGAACGCCTTTAATCAAATCTTCGACATCACAAAAAGAAACTATTTTGTTCACTAGTGATGGCGAAATTGGTTGCTTTGGAGTGTTGATTGGTATTAATAGTTAGTTGTTTTTATTAAAAGACAAAACCAATATATAAATATTAAAAAAAAAAATCTTTGTTTTTGGGAACAAAGATATATTAAAAAAATTATAATAAATTTTTTTAACATTTTTTTAAAATTAGTATTTATAATTTATTTTTAATATATAAATCATAAAATATAATAACACTCATATGGAATCGATTATATCCTTGAGATTCTTTTGTTTTTTCTTCCCATTTCTGTTTTTTTGTAAGATAAGTTAGCCCACTTCCCACTCCATACACACGATGGTGTAACACATTAATTTATCAAGTGCTCTGCCATATTTTCTAAGCTTAACTATATCTTTTTCCACTTTGCAGTGGAAACATCCTCATGTTGTTCAAAGATACAATGAACTTCGGGGTGGTGGTCATGTATTTCATAATAGTCATGACATTTCACGAGGGTATTGTTTTTTTTGTTTTTGGTCGGTATTAATATTTTCGAGGCAGGCTCGACCTAATGGGTGATCTACAAGGTATAATGCCATATGATGTGTGCCGACTTATTACTCGAGTCGGCATCGAGTCTCACAAATATACTACATGGTCATTTCAACACTTTTCTGTAATATAACAAACATTCAATGTTTTGATGTGTTTAACAATATTTTTTTGTGCTTTAAATATGGTTTCACTTTTTTCGATTATTTTAGCTTTGTTTATATTACATATTTTTAATATAATAAATTATTTTATAATAAAAAACTAAAGGCATAATATGTATTGTATTTTGGTATTTAAGGTTTAGTTGTGTTTTCATTTCAAACGGGTTGTTATATTTTTAATTATTGTGTTACTGAACAAAATATACTTTAAAATATAAACTTGTTATTATTTTATTTCAAAATGTTTATACAATATAGTCATGTACATCCTTTTATTTTAAGGTTGTTTTTAAGTTTTTCATTCGAACTTTAAGCATGTATGTATTTTAATTTTTAAAAAATACCTTTTCCTGTCAACTTAAAATAATTGCTATTGTTTTTATTATATTATTAATAATTTTTATAAAAACTATTTTTAAATTTATTTGTTTTTATCGTAATAAATAGAATTTATTGTTGTTGAGATTTATGTTAGTGGTTCAACATATTATAAAATATAACATAATTTTCAATTAAATATAATTTAGTTCAAAATTTGATTTAAAACCGAAAATAAAAAACAAAAATTAACAAATTTGTATTATAAATAAAAACATCTTGACAAACAAACTTATTGTTAATAAAATAACAATAATTATTTTAAATACAGTAAAAAGTGTCTTTTTGTGGGTTTTATATTTGTGGGTTACGTCTATTTGTGGGTCAATTGACCAATCAAATGCAAAACCCACAAATAATTATTATGCTCTCGAACCTTGATTTTAAATACACTTAGAAAATAATAAAGTTTTATTATAATTAAAAAAACTACTATATTTTTATAACACTGATTTTTAATGGAAAAAAATGGTGAATAGAATTTACTTCACAATTCCATGATAAACCCACAAATAAATATTTTTCTCTGTTTGAAAAACCACAAATGGATGCTTTTTATTGTATTAACATTCATTGTTTTATGAACAATTTGTCAATTCAATACTATAATAGAAATAATTAAATTTATTTATTTTTAAAAACACATTTTCGTTATTTTAAATAACTTTGTTGTTAAATTATGAATAATTTTTAAAAAATACATTTTATCAATTTAAATTAAGTATTTGAAAAACGAAAAAATTAAAACTGTAATTTAAGGGTTATTATTAAAATACATTTTTATGTTTTATTAATACCCGCTGTTTGTATAAAGTAAATTGTACTCGTTAATTACTTTTAAGTTGTTATATTATTATTTGATGTTTATATTTAAATAACACAATACATTATTTTTTCAATAATTATTGTTTTTTATTAAATGGATTATATTAAAGCGTTTAATTAATTTTATTTATAATTACAATGACTTTGAACTAAATGCGTCGAGTTATATAATGGAAATACTGTATATATATGATTTGTACTCAATTATTATTATTTTAAATCCAGTTTTATACACAATATAAATAAACAGATAAAGTAAAATAATCTGTTTGTAAGTTAGTTATCATAATTTACCGTTTTGTTTTTACAATACTCTTCAATGGATTATAGCGAATAACAAAATATGGTATTGTTGCATAAATTATAATCTTTAATTCACAAAACAATTTATTTTGTTTTTTAAATATGTTTTTTCTATCTAAATATTTAGATTTTAAATAAATAACTACATGCAATACAATCAATATGCATTTCAAAAACAACAAACAAAAAAATCGCAATTAAAAAGAAGAGCACTAATGGTCTAAGGGTAGAATTTCACCCTCCCAAGGTGGAGATCCGGGTTCGAGTCCCGGTTAGTGCATTTTTGTTTAAATTTTGTTGTCATCTGTTCAAATGATTTAATAATTTAATAATCTGAAAAACAAAAGTGGTGCAATTCATAACTATTAATTTTCTTTTAAATAACGATTTGCTTTCTTTTTTATTTTCTTTTTCCGTTTGATTTATTAAAAGTGTTAATACATTTTATTATAATTAACGAATTAATAAAAATTATGTAAACAAGTAAATAAAATTTATAGAAATTATTTAAAGTGTCAAGTAACGGATCTAGAGTGAATACCAATGTAAACTTTTTATTAAATGAGAGTTGCTCCCAATTTAATGACATGCTTTCCTTGTAATCTTTTAACACTTTCGACTTCTAGAACACTTAAGTACTGATTTCCTTCTTGGCACTCACCAAACCCAACAAATACTCTCATCACATTGTCGAATCTTTTCACGTAAAGTAAAACCAACATTTTGTATTGTTTTCTGTTAACTATTTTGACAAACATCTTTTGGAAGTTTTTCATCTCCTTCATCCAATACACAACAAAGTCGTTTCTTTCTTTCACGTTCAGTCCAAGCTTTTCCAGCAATTTGTTGACATCATTTAAATCATTAATTTTAACATCAACTCCTTCTAATTTGACATCAAAGAGATTTTTCCAGAAGAATATAACAATTCATTGTCTTTAATTATTAAAACACGGGGTTCTGTCCCTCTTCCCAAATATCTTTCTGTCCATCTTAATGTGTTTTCTGGTATTTCTGTCTTTGGTTAGACTTCAGTGACTTCCATTCCTTCGATTTTAAGTGAGACATCCAACTCGCCTTTTGTGTCGTTTTCGTCATACAGCAAAATGACTGGTTTTCCTCCAAAATATCTTCCTGCAAAGCCACTTCGTTTGGCAGTGATTGTCTTTTGAATGATTCGACTGATGCTTTCTTTGTCGATGTCACCGATTGCAAAGTGGAGACACCTTCCATGGAACATTTCTTCAATTTTTAGATTGTAATGGGTGTTGTTTTTGTTAGTGTTATAATAGACGAGTGCAACCAAATTCTTCACCAAATAATGCAAAAATTCAAATTCTCCAAAGTAATAATCATCTTTTTTTAAGTGTGGGTATAAAAAATGTATTTATTAAGATAATTAATATCGTCTCTGTCGAGTATGTTTGTAGTGCTATCAATAAGCACAACATAGATGTTAAAATCTGATTTATTATATCCATTTGGTGGATAATACTCTAGAGGTGATTGTAGTTCTACCTTACTCCCTGCCACTATGATATCAATTTTAATATCATTAACAATAATATCAAAGGTATAAACAGACTCAGTGGCCGTTTCTATGAGTGCTTTTTTATTTGGATTTTTTTTTGAGTGCTTGAAGTCCTGCTAACCTCTGAAAATAATTTTTATCTGTTGTGTTGTAAGACACTCTTTAAGTGACGTACTTTTGATTGATTTAAAGTTTATCGGTCTACCTTTTGATGGAGTTTCTCCCATAAATATGAGTTATAAAATATAACAGAACGTTAAATAGATAAACTTTCCCGTTTAGATGTTTTAAAATACATTAAAACGTTCTTTTTGTTTTGTTTATCAACCTCTTTCTTCTATATTTTATTATTTGATTTTTTCTGTATTTTGCCGAATTTATTACAACAAATGAAAAATATATTTTTAATTGGATTATTAAATATTGGTTATAAATAAAATTCATTTTTTGGTTGTTAGGTTTTGTTTTTTATTTGAGTTTTTATAATATATATTTCTGTTACAAAATAATTCTGTCATATTTAACAGAACTGTGATTTGGATTTAAATTGGTGTCAATATTAAAAATCGTCAAAAGCATTATAACTTGTCTTTTTTCTTTTTATGTGCTTCAAGTTTATACCAAACATTGAATAAAAATATTATTTATCTTTGTTTTGTTGTGTTTTCAAATATTGTTACAAGTAATACAACGATTTTAAAAACATTTTCAATAACAAGATATTATAATAGTAAATGCAATCATTAATTAAACAGACTTTTTATACTAATTATATTTTCAAGTTCAAGTAATTGTTGTAATTTTGTTATTGATTAACTGCATTGTGTTTTAATAAATTGTGTAATTATTTACAAGTACAATGATAAATGTGTGTTTAGTTCAACAATATAATTCAAAAATATCCCAATTGTGAATGGAAGTTTAACCATGAACATTTTAACATACAATGGTCATTATTAAATCCTTGGTATAACCAAATAATTTATCATTGTTTTTAATATCAAACGGTTTAAATACCTGTAATTATTTTGAACCAATTAAAATTAATAATAATTGTTATTATTAGCTTGTTTTTGTCTATATATTGTTTATTACAATGATAGTAATTATAACTGCTTCATATTAAATAATATCATGTTCTGCAAAAAAGTTGGAGTCGTGTTCAGTTATGTTTTGATATAACTTGAGATGTTTTGGCTTAACATACATTCATATTGGTTCCTACAGTAACTAAAAACGTCAAAACGGCAATATCTTATTGTGTTATTTGAAAAATACCAAAAATTGTTAAATAAGTTTTTTTACCAACAAATTATAGTTATTAAAAAATGATAAAAATAATTTTCTTATTTTAATGTGTTCGTATTTAACTTTTTAAACAAACTGTTTATATTGATTGGATTAAATTTCAAGAAAAAACGACCACACAACAAATAATATATTAATTGGCTGAATTATATTTATGTATGTATTAAAATTTATTTTTCTATATTTTTACTATATCAAATACCAAACAATTAAAAAATGAAACAATTTTAATGTGAAAAATTATAAATCGCTACAGAGTTATTGCAACATCTGGTCATTTTTTACTTTGGGTTGAAACAATTGGTGTGTATTTAAATAAAAAATTCATACGATTAAACATCAAGACATGCCAGTGACATACACAACCAATGTTGCAGAAGTAAAACAAACAATTGAAAACAACAAGAATGTTCTTGTCATCTTCTACTCTCCCGAGTGTGCAAAGTGCAAAGCAAGTGCTCCAATGATGGACAAACTTGCTGACGAACACACAAACCTCAAGTTCTTCAAAGTTGATGCGACTACAGCAACTGATTATGCTGCTGAATACTCCATTGCATCACTTCCCACATTTGTCTTCTTCCAAAACCAGAACGTCATGAAAAAGGCGCCTGGCAGTTCTGAAGTTCTTGAGGAGATTCTCAAAATGGTGCAGTAATTAATTCACTGCATTCTTCATTTTTTATTTTTTGTTTACAATATTATAAACGTAAGCTACGTTTTCAAATGGAAGTATTGTTGTATTTATTCCAATGTGTCAAGACTCAAAGTTAAAATTGAGTCTTGACAAATGGAAGGTGTTGACGTGTCGCATTGTATAAAAATGAACTGATGCCAAAACAGTCATCAGCAAGCATGGTGTTCCACTTAAAAATGTTTGAAATTGTTGCAATAAAGCACAACACGCCTTTACATAAGAAGACAGTCAAAACAGTCACATATATCACATCAAACAAGCAAGACGATAAGAAAAAAAAACGGTGGGCTTATCAAAATCTCAAGAACAAGAAACCAAAATGTAAGAATCCAACACATATTGAAATACGCTCACAATTTGCTTTCATCTGATTGTCGTTCAATTTGATTGTGTTATTGTTGTTTTATTTTATCAATTTAAATTCTTTAAAAATATTATCAAATATAATTTATATAAAATTGACATAAACAAAAAAATAGTCAGACAGACTTCAGTGCCTCTCATCTCAGAGTATTGTGCACGCACTCGACTCCTCAACAAGCAGTTCATCGTGCATTGCTGTGTATATCCCTATGGCACTAAAATGATGAAAAGTCTTCATCCTATTTTGTGAATTCTATTTGTTAAATAGAAAGTGACATACTCTAAGAATGATCCTAGTCGTACGGTCTAATTCCCATTTTTTAATACTTTATCTTTATAATTATTGCCAAATTTTGAAATAATGAATTTCACTTTTATTTATAATTTTGTTGATTAATTCAATTTACTACAATTTTAATATTAATTTTATAGTTAATAATAAATAATAAATTATTATAAATAATATATATTTGTATTAAAAAGTAAATAGTTATTTAATATTAATAAATTAATTTAAATCAACTTATCAATAACATATTAAATTTGTACAATTTATTTTCATTGTTTGTAATTTGCAACTAAAGTCTAAATTTTTTAATGATATTTAAAAAATACAAGAAGGAAATTTACAACAGTCAAAGGCATTTTTGTCGTAATTATAATTATCGAACTTGCTTATCCGTTGCATTACTGACCATTCGTTAAAATGTACAACAGTTAAATAATTTGTTTTTTAATCTGTACCTTTTTGAAAAAAAAACAAATTTCAATGTTAATTTTAGCAAATCAACTGAATCAACTTTGTTTGTGGGGAAGTGAAAACTGGATAAATTTTATCTGGATCATAATTTATTTTTAGAATAATTAAAAACAAATTCAACACACACAAAATCTGTTTTTCCGCGCGACCTAATGGTTTTTACAGACCAACGTTTCCATTTTCCACTTGTACAAGATGGTCAATACTTGCTCTTACAAAACATACATAAGAGTTTTTATGGAAGCGTTTCGGAATTTATCAATTTTTTTATAATTCAATTTGGTGAGTAACACACCTTTTTTATTAAAATTTATTAAACTAAAATCAATTAAAAAGTAACTTAAAAAGCGATCTACAAGACAAATACCAAAACTACAATTAACATTCTTAAAACTCACCATTCTTACATTATTTAATTCTTAAAAATTTACATTTATTAAAATAATATTAAACCTCAATCATTCATGAAAATAATTAATTTATCAATAATTTATTACTGTTATATATTTTTATTAACACTTTAAATAACATTGAACAAAATTTAAGTGGTCTAAAAATCGGGGAAATATTGAGTTTATTAAATAAATTTCCGTTTTTTTAGAGTTTATTTTATGTGCATAAACAATACACAAGCCAAAAAAAGGAAAATCGTCAAAAATTTGATTAATATCCCTGTAAAAACAGGCCAAAACAAAAATAAGGGCGTTATTTTAAGTGTTAATATTTATAATAATTATATTTTCTAATATAAACCAGAATTGAAAACTAAAAATTTAGATGGTCGTTCTTGAACCCGTGTTTTTAAAAAATGTTGTTCTTTATCTGGATACTTTAAATGATGTTTACTACTTCATGTTTATAAATAAATCTTGTTTATCTGTGGTTCAGACGATGTACATAAACACTTACAATGCTTCTTTGAATTCTTATGTTGACACGATTCTTAAAATTTTTCCAAACTTACAAACACTGTACTTTTCTGCTGTAACTCGTCTGATACAAAAATCGAGTGGGTCTATTCCGTTGATCGAAGTGAATCCAAAAAACACAAACTTTTTTTTAGAACGGACTTTGAAGACGAAATGGTTTCCTTCCAAAGTCAGGAAACTCAAAATTAATTCCAAAGAAATTGAGGTGCTTGAAAAGAACATCGACAAATTCGAACAACTTCAATTCCTGAAAATTGGGTATTCTTTACAGAAAAGTGAAATTAAATCAATACTAAATATTATTGGGAAGAGTACATTAAAAAAAGTTTATATAACAACTGACGTTGTTTCATTCAAAAATTTTAAAAATTTTGATTTTGAAAAACACGAATTTACAACGTACGTTTTTGTTATTACTTATTCGCCTTATTTATCAGAAATTCCCGACTATGATATACTCAGACACTTACCACAAAATGTCCACATATTTGTCAATTTTATTTCAAAAGAGACAGAAAGTCTCCCATATATCACACAGGAGTACATGAATTATTCATTTGGTGATAATGTAAGTTCTGAATTCGTTTATGTTCTTTCTGATTTTGGGGGTGGTGCGAACGAACTAGAAAACATCATGTCAAAGTGTCTGCAAACCAAATTAGAAATTAGTAATCCTTGGATCCAAGAATATGGCTTTATGGTCAAACAAACAATTGAAGTTCCCGATATCTGCTTTGATTTGTCAAATAGCGAATTGATACAAGAAATTACACTGAAAAACGTGAATGCTAAACACGTTGTTCTTCCTATAAGAGTCAAAAAGATCGCAATAGAAAATGTCGAAGGAGAAATAGTGATGGAGAAATGCACACCACATGCTATTCGAGTTTGTGGGTATACTGGGAAACAACTTGTTTTAAATGATGAAAAATTGAGTGTTGTGGAATATAGAGACGTACTAAACGGTGTCAATTTTATTCACAACAACACGTTATATAGTGGCAAATACATCATCGACTTGGATAAAATTAAGAGCATTGATATTGATAGATTACCAACTGTAAAATGCGTCGTTTTTATAAAGAACAATAAAACACTTTTTGAAGGAAATCTGTCGGCTGTACATTTCAGAGAAGACTCTCTTAGTATCGAAAACCTTGCAAATGACATCGACATTACAGAGTTCGGTGTTAACTCCTTTAGTGTTTTTAAAACTTCAAATACACCAAATATGGTATTGGGAAATGTCTGTTTTCTTAATATTATGAAAGGAGAGTTTAATTCAATTTATATTGGTGACTGTCAAACAATTACTTTAAGACAGACGAATATTAAAAAACTTGATATTAATGTATGTAATACTTTCACTTACAAAAGCTCTAAAATCACAACCGTGAAGGGTAAGAAAATCGAGTCTATTAATGGCACAAAAAAGGCGATTAAAAATTGGGAAATTGAGAATTCAAGTGGAATTAACAACTTAAAGGAAGTGAATAATTAATTGTTACGAAAAAATAATATTTCTTAGATTTAGGTCATTTGAGTGTTAAACAACATCGAAAATAGAAATTAACAAATTTGATATAAAAAACAAGCAAAAAAGAACAAAAATTACAACAAAAATATATGATAATTGTTTATAAAAACAAAAATAAATAATAAAAGCCGCATATTGGATAAGTTGAACTTGATAAATAATGTTTAACAAAATCAATAAATAACAACAATGACAAGTAAAACAGTGTAAAATTGGTGTTCATCGAATTAACACAAATTTTAAAAAAAAATATGTTAATATTAAGAAATATAAAGAGAAAGTAAATATACTTATTAAACAGACAAAAATTGTTGAAAAACTGAGTACGTCATATAATTAATAAAATACAAATCAATTTTATAGATTCATAGTCGGTATTTAAAAAGTTTCAAATTGTTTCAAAATGATTATTGTATTATGATGTTTATATCAATTGTCAGCGACGTGTTTACGTTTCACAATCCAGTTTGAATTTCATTTCAACTTAAAACAAATTCACTGTTAGTACGTTGTCACAGTCCACGTGTAATAAGTATGGCTTCGGCTTAATACATTAACAGTAACACCTTTAATCAATGTTGGGGAATTTACTGTTATTGTGACAAAACCACGAATCTGCTCGCCAAGTACTTGTCCAGGGTGTGTTAGAGTGATGTCAATTGTCATTAATGATTTTCTATTTTACAGTTTGAGAAAATGTTTATCAAAATGGAATAGATACGTATTAATATATTAATTGTATTATTATAATTATTAATACATTATTGGAATAATACACTGCAACACATTATGGTGATTTTTAGGTTCCAAATATTTCATCCCTCATCGCTTGAAGATTTTATCTGACATAAGAGTTGAAGGATAAAATGTTCTAAAAATAAATCTTTTTTTTGTTATTGGATAAATAATAAGAAAAAATTTAAAAAATCAAATTCATTTTTTTTGTTTTTTACTGTTTTTTGAGTTTTTACCCAATTATCATTAGTATTAAACAAAATCCAGCGTTAAGTTTTCGTTGGTAAGTTGTAATACGGACTTTATTATAATTATCGGGTTTGATTATAACAACAACATTTTTTGTTGTCAATATAATAATTTGTTGTTTGTTGTTCATATTTAATGGTGCTCCTTGTCGCATGTGTTGAATTTAAATTAAAAATTTGAAAAAATTCTTTATAATAAATTATTTTCAAAATGAATAATAATATATAAGATTTACTTTAACTACAGAAAATTTCAATTACAATTTAAACTTTATTAAAAAACAACAAACTCAGTTATAGCAATGGAATTAATAAAAACGTTACTTAGACAACCAATGATAATTTATGATTAAATTTTTTGTTTGACAAGAAATTCTTTGTTGTTGATTTCCAAAATTTTTATAAAATAAAATTATAAGTCGTTTAAAAAATTAAAAAATTTACACTTCAAAATAAATTTAAACACAATTTTTTATTGTCATGCGATTTACACCAATTTAAAACATATATATCAATATAATTATTTTAATCTCTTTTTTATTTGCGTGATTATTATCAAACGATTTATAAAGTAGATACATTAATGTATGAGTTTTATACATGAATGTAAAAAACTTAAATTTTATATTGGAATAATAAAAATAAAATAATTTAAATACGGTGAATATTCGATAAGAGGGCTATTCGATATAAGGATTTATTCGATAAGAGACCAAAAAATAAGAAGGAGGTCTTTTATCAAATATTGAAAAAAAAATCAAAAAACAACAACTTCTTTTTTTTGCTATTTTTTAATGTTTTTTTGTCCAAAACCTTAATATGGTAATACATAAACCAAATTGTCATTAAGTTAAAAGAAATTAAAATAATTTTTAAAATTATTTTAAAAACAAATGAGTTTTTCATCTAAAACCAAAATAATGTTAATTAACGTGTCGTTGGAGCGTGTTGAATTATGACAAAACAACGCATGTTCATTTTAAAACCAAGAGTTGTCAATATTGCTCTTCATATGTTCGTTTTAATGCTGTTTGTGTTGTCTGTCAATATTTTGATTCTATAACGGACGTTTTGTGTTTTAATAAACACTAATAAAATAAAGCATTTGTTTTTCATATTATAAATCACAAAAATTTTATAAAAATTAACAAAAATATTTTTTGGGTGAAAATATAATTTGGAATTTTGTTGAGACAAAAAACAAAATGTGGTATTTTTTGTTAATTATTCAAGTTTTTATTATTTGACCTGATATCGAATAAGACTGGAACATAGACTGGACTATTATCGAATATATACTGTAATAAGAATAAAAGTTTGTTTCCATAAAAAAACAATATGACTTTAAAAAGTTAATATTAACAAACATCAATTTCTTTTTTGTATATTTTTTTCATTAATTTTAAAAATAAAATTGATAAAAAAAATAAATAAATCAAATAATTATAATTTATTTTAAATATGATTTAAGGAAATAAAAAAAAATATGTTTAAATCCATAAAAATCACAATTATATTAAAAAAATGTTAAAAAAATTAAATATTTAAAAATGAATAAATAACATATAAAAATTTGAAAAAAGGAAAACAATGAAAGAATAAATAAATTGAAAATCTTAATAAAAATATTAAACAACAAAGTGTTGATACAACTGACTTTATCTATCACACTGTATTGATACCACTGACTCTAATTTATTAATATATAAACAAATATTTTTATTATAATACTTATATTTCTAACATTATTATTTATTTTATTTATTATTTACAATTAACACTTTTTATATATATATTTCACATTTTTTTTATATTCGATTATTATATTCATTATTTTTTTTACTTTTACCAAAACTTTATTTTTTATGTTAATTTCTTTTTTATTTATGATTGTTTATACAAATATTCCACTATTAATAATATAATCATTTATTAACAACTTTTTGGGAATTTCCAATGGTACAAATATCACAGTAAACTTCGTTGTAATTTGAGTAATTCAAAAGTCCGCATTTTATCCAGTTTGTAAGTATTTCATAACATTTGAGACACTGTAGGTCTTTTAAATAATATTCTATTAAACACAAAACACAATTTGAATCAGATACTTCTTTGCAATGAAATTCCTTTTTGTGAAATAATTTCCTTCGAAATTAATAAGTTCTTTTGTTGTATTTTGTTGTGTTTCGACACACCTTTTACCTATCAAAACAAAATCTGAATTACAAGCCACACAGGCACTCGTATTGGGATCAATGGAGACACAATTTTTATCAATTTGGCAAATACCCTCAATCAAAACTTCGTTTGGAGATAAACAGTTGAAACAAAGTCCATTTGTTTTGTTAGAGCACCCACTACTTCCACATGTTTCACAAGTCACACATTCGAAATTTTCTATCCAAAATCCCGGTTTGCACTTCTCACACTTTTTGTTTCCGTTTTCATCAATGAAGCATGAAATACTTTTGACATTATCGGGTTTACACACAGAACACAACCCATGTTCATCAATGTATTTATTGTTATCACATGTGATACACGATGTTGAATTGCATGTTATACAACCACGCGTTGAACAGTCTGTACACGTTCCAAAAGATTCTGTCATTTCTTCTGAAGTGGTATTTTCGAGATAATACCCCTCGATGCATGACACACATTGTGTTTGAGACAAACAATTGATGCAATTTGCATTGCACTTTTTACAACTTTTATTGTCTGTGTAGTATCCTTTCATGTCACACAATGAACACGTCTTGTCATCTTCCTTATAATAATATCCGTCAAAACATTTTGAACAGGTTGATTCAGAGTGGCAAACATCACAACTTGTTTTACAAATATCGCAGTTGTAATTCGACAAATAAAAGTGGTCCATACATTCCAAACATCTTGTCTTATCACATTTTGTACAATTCTCATATAGGTCGCCACAGTTAAGGCATTTCCCATCACGTAAAAACAGTCCACTTTTGCACTTATAACAATCGGTTTCATCACACACTTCACAATTTGGATGTATTGTTTAACATGTTAAACAGATACCATTATCCAAATAAAAACCACCTGAACAAGAATGACATGTTGTGATGTTGCATCTATCACACGAATGAAATCCAAAGAGCATAATGTACAAGTTCCATATTTTATAAACGAAATTTTATCACACACAGAACACTTTGATACATCACAAGATATGCAATTATCAAATTTGGAATTACACGGTTTACAAACTTAAGTTTCGAGATAAAACCCATTTTCTCATTCAAGACAGCTTGATTCATCATATAAACTGATAACAAAAATGTGGTACTGGACATTTTTAATATAAAATATAGTTTTAAATATAGTTTAAATATTTTTTTGTTAAAAAAACAAGGAAAAAAGCCGCAGTTTTTTTCGAGTAAAATTTTTAAAAATCTAAATTTTACTACTAAAGCCGCGTTTTTGAAGACAAACTAAAAATTTGTCTAATTTCAATGTTTTTTATTATAATAATAATCAAACAGGATGACCAAAAAATCACAATAAAATTGTTTATATATTTGAGAGAACAAAAATTCGGGGGTGCAGCCAGAGCTTAAGCTGAAAGGGGGATTTATGATTATTTAACGAAACTTTTTGGAGTATCCAAGCGGGATATCTCAAATATTAAGAAAAGTCAACAACATTTTAAGTCTTAAAAAGGTCAGTTTATTAGTCATTTGTTATTATCAATTAAGTTTATTCGTTTTGGCATTAAATATTGTGTTTTAGTTCATGTTTTGTATTTTCAATTATTTTGCCTTATTATTAGTTAATCTATTATTTCATTTAAGTCCGTGTTGGTCTAAAATCCTCACAGCTTTTATTTTGAAATATTTGTTAATTTAAAAAAAGTTCTAACAAAAAGCCGCGGTTTGATTTAAAAAATCTTAGGACGAATTTGCGATTTTTTCTTCTGTTTTACACAAAATTTTCTTTAATAAGTATAAAAAATAATAGAAAATAATGTGGTACCATAAACACTAATTCAACAATTTTTGGAAGCCAAACAAAAACAAAAAATGAGGAAATTGGGTTTAAGCAATTTATTGGTAGTACCAACTTTTTGTTAACAGTTTATAATACAATTTGTGTACTTCGATCTACATTCTCTACAAACAGTCTGGTCAACAAAAAATCCGTTTTTACACGTGTAAAAACGGATTGATAAACACGTTATTCAATTGTGGAACGTTTCATTGTATTTTACACATCCATTTTTATTCAAGTTATACGTTTCTTCACAAATCGTACATTTGGTTTCGTCACAAATTTGACACCCTTGATATTTGGTTAAGCATTTATTACATTGGAGATAATCAACAAAATGTCCCACATTGCATTCTTGGCACTGAGTTTTATTACATAAGTTACAATTTGTATAAACTTCAGAACATGGTTGACATATTAAATTTTTATCCAAATAATTTGGTAAGCATTTGGTACATGTTTCAGTTGTACATTCCATGCAATTTGGAAACAACTCCCCACACTTTACACATTTCCCATCCTTTAAAATGTAATTTCGATTGCAGCCCAAACATAACATAGCATTACATGAAGCACAGTTTGTATCATATTTAGAACAGGTATAACAAATTGACAACACATTGAACTCAAATTACACCCAGTAACAATAACAGTGTTTACAATTAAATGATTATTTGATATCTCCGAAGTGTCCAAAACATTTTTGATATTTTTTAAAACAAAAAATGAACATCCCAATATTTTTGTTTTGCTTTTTCTTACAATAAAAAGTACTTAAAAACAACTACTTAAATGTTTTGACAAGCGTACGTTAGTCAGATAATTTGTTTAAACACTTTGACATAGTACTTTTGTATGGCAATGATAAACTCGTAAAATTATCAAAAAACATTTAGATAGTTTAAAAATTAATTTTTTTTGAGAAATAAAAGTTATTTCAAATATCACGTTTAAAGCTGATACTTTAAAACATTTCAGTTACTTTACAATATAAATTTGCTTAAAATACAATAATAATTTAGTATTGTTAAGTATTGAAAAAGAAATAATTCAAAATAGACAACAAAATAGTAAATTTATCTTTGCAAAATCAATAAAAATCGATTTTTATGTCAAAAAACACAAACAATAATAGTAGATTATGAGAGAATTATAAGAAAGAATAATCATATATTTGAG
>NW_004440230.1:35666-40487 GCF_000330505.1 Entamoeba invadens IP1
TAAGTTTTTTATTTATTTATTAAATTACTTTAAAATCATTTTTAATTCGACATATAAATGATTTGTGTTGTCAAATTTATAAATACAAATACAGCCTTGAATTTTTGTTTTTTGTGTTTGTTGTTTATTTAAAAATTGACAATACAATATTATTTATAATATAATAATAAGTGTTATTAAATGTTTTTTTAATTATACAACAAAAATTATTGTTATTTATGATTCTAATAATTAAAAAATTATAATTTTGTCAAAATTGTTTAAATATGCTTTTTTAGCTTGATGAAAAAGTTGGAATTATATGAACACTATTATTTCGTTTTTTGATAGACACTTTTTTGTTTTGACTTTTTGAATAACAGTCACTTTTAAATTTAAAAATAGAATTTTATTATTTAAAAAAAAGAAATAAATTTAAATAGTTAATGATAATAATTTTTATAGATGTTTTAAAACAATGAAATAAAACACTCAATTGCAACGATGACAACAATGTAAACATTAAAATAGAACTGTGAAAAACAAAAGGTGTTTTATTTCAAAAATAAAAAAGTATTTATATTTTTTGTAAAATATGACTTTTATTTATATTTTTGAAATACTTTGATTTCATTATTCAAATAAAAATACAATACAAACGATTGGATAACAAAAAGAGACACAATGGCGTTGTTTCGATGATTTTATAAATAATAGCATATACGACACAATTCCGATTTGATAATAATAAAATGAAATTTTGAAATAATGTCATTTCAAACAAGTAAATTACATTAAATAAATAATAAAACCATGAAAGAAGTAAAATAGAGCATTCAAAGATCCAATTTGCACATTGTATTAATAGACTAATGGTGATATTAATAAATAAAAAATGGGAAATTCAAAAATAGAAAGAATAAACAGTATATAAAGCAAGAATTAAATAATTAAACACATTGATTGAAAAATGGCTAACTGTAGTAACATTATCGTAGTTTCTCGAGAAATATGTCGTGTTTAACCAAATGGGCATGTCTAAAATATACAAGCTTACATTTCATTGCTTGTATTACTCTGTATGTTTATCTTATACAACAATCACAGAATTAAATCACACCAATTACGCAACATATACTAACAACATTGTGGTAAAAGAAAAAATAACAAAAATGAAAAAATATTCTCTTTAAGTTGAAAAAGTGACAAACAATATATTATTTCTCAAACTTATTGAAACTATGGCTAAAAATACAATAACAACAGAGGCGTTATTTTTAAATATCTAACAGAATTGACAAAAACAAATATATTCTTCTATTTTCAACAAGTAGACTAAGTGCCCTTCCCCATTTGGTTAAAAATCGTTGTAATCATCAGCACATTGGTTGTTTCGATTTATTTTAACATTTAAAGTATTAACCACATAGAACGTAATCATTCAACGAAACGCCGGCTGAACAGAGTCGGCAACCAATACAATTGATTAAAATATGTCCACTCGAAAATAGCTATTGCCATCGTGACTTTTTTATGTTGATAAAAGAGTCCCTCTTTGTTGTTTAAATAAAAAATGGACTGTATAAATAAAAAAATAATTAAATAAATTAATAGCGCTTATACGGCATGATATAACAGTCCAGACAACAAATTATAGGGGTATGAGCGCTTTTATTTATAATATTTATATATTATAAATAATATACAAAAAATAAGAAATGTGTAGAAGAAGAGAAGGAGAGAGTCACTTGGATATTTTGATTGATTGTATTGTTCGTTCATTTGTTTCATTATTGGTAAATAAATATAATTAAATAAGTGAAATAATAGTTTAAAAATAATTATAAAGAAAGTAATAAATGTCAAATTGAATTTTTAATTAACAATAGTTAAAACCAACTATACATATAGTTTTTTAATTTTAATCAATAATATTTTGAATCAATGTAAAAAGAGTCTTTTTGTTGCACAAATGACCAATCAATTTAGTGTACGAAAAATAACTTTTGTTTTTGAATCTGTGCTTTTTGTTGAATTTAAACCAATTTTCACTTAAAATAAAATTTAATTTTAAAACAATCTTTCTTTAAAAAATTCTTTTATTTTGTTGTTGTTATTTAAATGAATTTTATAAAAATATTTTCATAAAGATAATTTTATGAGTTTTATTTTAAAATGTTATTTGAAAATGTAATCCTTTTGCAATATTTTTGGAAAGTTCAAAATTTTAGAAATTTCTGAAAAAACAAAATGCCGAATTTATGACAGACGTTTTTTTGAATCTGTTTGCCGGACTATGCCACAATGACTTAAAGCCCTCAAATACTGCACTTGTAACTAATAATAGGTAGTCAGTTTTTTATTCATATTAACATTATTTATTTTAAGTGTTTTAGAAAATAACAATTTTATTTTATTTTTGTTATGTTACAAGTCTCTTGTTCACTATTTGATTGATATATTATTATCATGTTAATTATTTGATTTTAATAAATTTATTAATATTTATAATAAATAAACAATGATATTTTATTTGTTTTTTTGTAATTTTTCTCAACCATTGTGACTATTCAATTTACCTTTTGTTGATCAAGTGATCAGCACAAAGTCATGTTTTATCATTTATCACGTTAATAATTAAAACATTATTATTATTTATTCTTCATATAAAACCAATCTTAGAATTGTAGTCAGTCAGGGCTATATATTCAAGTGTTGTCACGTGTCTTGGAATTACCAATTGTGTTTTGTATTAATTCACTATAAGTTTCGGAATAATCCCGTTTATTTAGCCAAAATAATTATAATTCAATTAAAAACACTTTCAGACTCTTATAAAAAGATGTGTAATTTTAAATTACACATGTTAATTTTGTTGTGGTTTATGTTTTAAGTAAAATTTTTATTCTCGTTATATTACCACTTAAAACATAGGTTTAACGTTTAAGTATCATTATAATACAATCATATGATTAGAGTTATGATATGTCATGTTTATTGTGTTTTAAAAAGATGTGTTCGAGAAAAAAACACATCTCATATTTTTTTTTCTTGTTTTTTTAATAAATTATTAGCCCATCATTACTATTGAAATGATGTTTGGTTAAAAAACATGTTTAATGTTTCATCATTTCTTAATTTTTCAGAATAGATTTATGAAAAAGACAATTCAAAAAGATGGTTTTACAAGTTTATAACATGTTTTATTGGTCAAAACAAAGATTCTTTTTTTTAATAAAAATTTATTTAAAAATAATGAATTTTTTTCTCTTTTTCTTGTAACAATTATCATGTTTTTTGTTTTTATTGTTATATGTGTAGTGCAATTGTGTCACAGGTCTTTAGTTAAAATGAGTTACTTTATGACCAGGTGAGTTAATATTTATAATAAATAGTATAATAAATATAAATTGTTTATAAAAATACCTATTTATTATTAAAAAATCTTAAAATATTTGTTTTAAAAAACAGTAAAAAACACCAAACACCAAATTCAAACTTATTATTCAATGAACTAAAAATACAATATAATATGAACATAAACATTAAACCTTTTGAAAAAAAACGTTAAACCAAATTCAATTTAAGTTTGATCAAATTACATGTCATAATATGTTGTTTATTATCGAGTTGAATAAAGACACCGAGGATAAAAAAGTAAAAACAATTGGCTTAATGTTTGAAGCCGCAAAAGACAATTCAAAGAATCTCGACACGCGTTTCTATTAAAGATAAAACAACATTTATAAGAAAACAAATCAAAGCACTCAACGCCAAGTCTTAACAATTAAAACCAATGTACCAGTTTACATTTTTGAGCAAATATTTTTGCTTTGCTCAAGAAGTATATTGCTGAAATCATAGTATGAGCCGAAACTATTAAAAAGAACATCCAAATATCTCAACAAGAAAAGATTAAGACCATGAAAGACTAAAATGTCCATTAGAAGATTCAAAAAACAAAGAACTTAAATAAAATGGGATAATGCGATAAATTTGAAAATAATATTTCTGAATGGAGACCAAATTGATAATACTTGAACAAGTTGACAAAATTACAAACTATAAAAAAAACGTGTAGGTAATGAAGTCAACTGTTTCATTTTCTTCCATCTGTGGAACGCCAGTTATTAAACACTTGTAAGTGCGCCTTTGCGGTTTCATCAAACAAAACAATGCTGTATGGTATTCTTCTGACTGCTCTGCAAGTGCCTTTGCAAGCTCCGTCTTGCCAACACCACTTGATCCAATGAACATGAATGACTTAGTTGGTTATTTGTCTGAGAAAGGACAACTTCTGCCTCTCAAAAGAGTTTCAGAGATTGCAACCACATCCTCATCATGCCCAACAACTTGTGTGCAGCTCGTCCCCAAGTTTCAGGAGTCTTGTCGTCTCGCTCTGTGTCATGCTGCTTACTGGGATGCCCGTCCATTTGATCACCACATCATCTATTATCTGTTATATCATTTGCATTGGTAGCATTGGTGTTTCTTTTGTCTGTTCTTCAATTTTATGAGTCGCTTTTACCTCCTGAATTGCGTGACACTTCATGTCTGCAGCAACGTCAAGATCTCTTGTTGTCTGTATTAGCTCTCTCTACCATCTTCTATGGTGTCAGTTGTGTCTTTTCTTTTCAAGTTTATGATCTCCTCTGGTTGCGAGTTTCTTCTGTGTTAAGAGTGTTGCTGACGCCACCAAATTGGTTACATTGTTGCGCGAGTGTAGCATTGATGTATCTCTTTGACAGCGACGAAGCTGCAACAAAAGCATGTACACTGCTGAGGCTCATAGTGGCTTTCTCCTGTTGTACAGGCATACAAGACAGTGTTTTTTTTTCTATG
>NW_004440230.1:40587-49805 GCF_000330505.1 Entamoeba invadens IP1
ATTTGAGGTGATGTTTGAAAATGATTTTAAACCATTAAAATGATGTATTATATTTAATTATAAAATTTTTTGTTTAAGAATAGTATATTTTACGATATTTCCTTAATAGCTTGAAACTGTGAATGACTATTAATCAATAATTTATTATAATTGTTTACAAAAAACGAATTTTTCAATATTTAAAAACTGAATAACTGAGAATATCAAAATGCGTGGAATTTCTGGTTATCACATCATGATAGTCTCGAAGTACCTCAAAACTATCAACGACTTTATTAACTTGAAGTTGGTGTGCAAGAAGTTTGGTGGTAATATGGAGAAGTTCCATTTTAACCCGATTCCGTTGAATTCCAAAACACTTGGATACTTTCCAAACATTGAAACATTTCACTTGTGGGATGTAAATGGTGAGAATTTTGGCAATGGATTTATGATCAACAAAAGACAAAATGGAAATTGTGAAAATGAAATTGTTTTAAATAGAGAGTTCTTTCGAATCATTGTGTGGTTCAATGTTGACTTTGAAACTTTTGACAGAAACAAAAGTCGAAACATCGAGTTTAAAAATGTTACTTACACTCAAAATGATCGAAAGAAATTTGGTAATAACATACCATTAAGTGTTAAATCAATTGGTGAATATTGTTTCTATGAATGCGATAGTTTGAGCAGTGTTTACATACCATCAAGTGTGAGATCAATTGGTTATTATTGTTTCAGTAGATGCTATAGTTTAAGCAGTGTTACAATATCATTAAGTGTCACATATATTAATGATTATTGTTTTCACGAATGTTTCTTAATAGGTGATTTGTTAATGAGAGGTTTTATTGTAAATAATTAATTTATCTTATTCTTAATACAGTTGTATTTCTTTTATAATAATATATTCAATTTAATTAGTAATGTATAATACGTAGCAACGTTTTTTCTGTGTGTTACTAAATAATTTTTGTAAAAGTAACAATTGGAACAATTCTGCTTATAATATTTCATTTTTGTAATATTTTAATTATTTAAACTCAAATATTCATCAACACTTTTTGTCAATTTATTCAAAAGTTTTGTATGTTTAGTTACACAATTTTAATAATGCAATATTTTAACAACATTGAACAAAATTCAAGTGGTCTAAAAAACATGAAAACTCTTGTTTATCAAACAATTTGGTTTTTAAAAAGTTTATATTTTGTGTATAAAAATAAAAAAGCATAAGGGGAAATCATCAAAAATTGGATTGATATTTTAGTAATAACATGTCAATTAAAAAACAAGGATGTTGTTCTGTGTCAAATTGTTAATATTATTTTATTTATTTGTTTTAAAATTAAATTTGATACATAAATATACATTTATTATTTTGTTTAAATATTTAATATTTTTTACAAAATGTGATTATTAAATACGAAATTTTAAGTTTAACATTCATTTCAAATCATTGTTTCGAAAATTATTATAAATAACATTGTTCACGATACTAGCTATGTTTTAAATTTCGGCTTCTAAAAAATAAGATATAACATCAATTGAAATGTTTTTTATGTATTTTTACAAAAATGAATATATATTTAATTTGAAATCCATGTGTAAAAAAATGATTGAATTTGACATTACATGTTATCTAAAAATATTTAAGTTTTATTAATTTATATTTATTAACTCATAAACAACGTAGAAGTATAATAACATAAATTATAACAGTTGTTTTGAAATTTTTGCTTTAAAACTTTTAAATATTTATCATTTGGATTTGGTGTTGTAAAAATATAATCATTTATGTAGAAATTGTAATACATAATTTAAAATGATTGTTATTCAATTGTATATAAATATCTTATTGACAAAAAATCAAGTTGTTAAACAAATTAATAAATATAATCATGATATCGATACAAAAAGTTTATATTATTTTTGATTTATTAAATTTGTTTACAAAATTGTCCAAAAAATATACATGAATCCATTATTAATGACAAAATTTATTATTACCGACAAATTTGATTCAACTTTTTGATAAATTGAACAAAATTTTATCTGATTAATTATAACAATTTATTCTCTTTTGTGTTTCAATACGAATTTTTATTTTGAAAACTTTAGTAGTTGTAAAATCAAAAATTTGGTATTTTAAATTATTTTTTTGTTTAATGTGTGCAATGTCTACTCTGTGTTATAACACAATTCATGGTTTATGCATCAACTTCATTATATGTGTAACAACAAATTGAAATAAAATGAAAGATATTTTTTTATCATCTTTACATCAATAATATAAACATCTTTGTTCCATCTTACAAACATCTTATTGATGTTTTAATCGTTAATTTCATGTATTTTAATATGAAAAAAGTTTTCAAACTTGTAAAATTGATTGTAAATGGTATTTTTTGACTTTTTTATGAAAATTTACATCATTTTTTTTCTAACAAATATTTTTTCAATAAACAAGCCCGCAACAAATCGGGAAATATTTTTTTTCGTTGAAAAAACAATCTTTGGGTATTTTTTCCCGCCAGTTTGCATTAAAAAAAATAAAAACAAGTTTTTTCATATAAAATTCTGCAGTTTTGGGCTCAATAGCTTATTTTTTGACACCCTGATTTAAATAAACGCCACGTCATATATTTAATTTAATATAATTAAATTAAATATGTGGTTTAATTAAATTGGAAAGGAGAACTGTTTGGAATGGACTCATTAACGTTTTTGTCTATACCAGACAGCGTCGATATTATTCAACCTGGGAAATGCGTGCAACATGAAAAATTTGCACACAACTAAGAAATGTGAAGTGCAGTTTAAAACACTTTCAATTTTTTGATCCAAAAATATAAAAATGTTGATACTTAACAATGAAGTTAAAGAGTTGTACCATCTTAATTTTGGACTAGTCAATTTAGAAAAGTTGGTCAGACCAGAAACCACTAAAATAACTGACAAGACGATATTTGTGGACTGCAAAAGTTTGCGAATGTCAATGGAAAGGATGCTAAATATTTGTTGAATAACAAAGTGAGTATCAAAGAATGTACAAAAACCATTTACAAAATAGACTTGAAAAGTAAACTAACATCAAACGTCTTGAAATTCCAATTTCAGTTGCAACTATAAAACCAAACACTTTTAACAATTGTATGTTACTCAAACAGTTGAAATGTGAAATTAAGTGGTTTAATATACTGCCAACAAACAAAGTTAAAACTCTTTTTATCATTGGTAACATCACTCAACTTTGTGGAAACTTATTTGAACAATTTTACAATCTGTGGATACTCTTTTTACCAGACAGCGTCGTTGGTATTGGTCAAACAGTGTTGAATTGTTGTGGGTTTCTTAAAATAATACTATGTAATCCCCTTGCGTGCCGCAATCTGTCTCAAAAGACCAAGAAACGAATAAACCCCCAAACAAAGAGAATGCATCCAACACAATTACAACTTCGGACAAGAAAAATTACCTAAAATTTAACTTCAAGACACCCGAATTTGAAGTTGGCAACGACAACTTGGATTGTATTTCTCTGAATATCTCAGAACAAATTTCAAGTGGATTTACAACAGACAAGGGAAATTCGGGTTTAGGAAATAACATGTTTTTATTTGGTGTGACGGTCCCAATTGTTTTAGATATCTTTGCCAATTTACTCTCTTAAATTCAAAATTCCGAAGAGTTCCATGACATCGCTTTGGAGATGGTCCAAACGGCTTGGGGCGTTTTTTTAAGTTGACTTTAGAATTCCATTAAAAAGTGTTCAGACATGACTTTTTGTTAATCAAAGTACAGCAACTTTCTTCGTGAACCGAGTATGTGGTAAACTCTTCAAAGTACAGATCTTGTGAAAATTCAGACGCACATGTTCGGCGAGTCAGTTAAAAGCATAGATTGGGGTGAAATTTCAATCATCGGAGTTATCACAACCACCTCCCCAACACATAAATTTAAAAACGTTTTTAAAAAATCAAATAATGTTATAAACCACCATCCTCAGGTTAAAGTCAACTTAGAGAAAGTTTAATTGATTTATTAAAATAAATTGTGAATCTAATTTGTTGTAAATTAGAATTTTAATAAACAATGAGATTGGTTGAAATATAATTAAAAAGTAATATTTTGAGAATTATTATTTAAAAATAAATTCATTTTTTAGAAAATTTTCAATAAAAATACAAATTGTTTGTTTATTGTCGTACGTTAGTGTGGTAATAAATATATTATGCGAGTTAATTAATTAACCAAAATTTTAATATTCAAGTGTAAACATTTTTAACAATAAAATATATTTTATGTTTGTCAATTTACACCCAATCAACTTAAATTTGATGTAAAAATAACTCAGATTGTTGGATTTATTAATAGAGATGTCATCACGACATTTGTTTTGTTGTTCCTGTTGTTTTTTAAAATGTTATTTTTATTCAATAAAAAAGTTATTATTTGTCATCAGGGTCGCCGTTTTGATACTTTTTGGCGCGTTGAGGTTTGGATTAATTGGCAATTTAATAATTTCTGTGGATTAAAATATTAAATAATACATAATAATAAAATTGCCTATTAAACCAGTTTTGATTGAGAAAAAAATAAAATTACACATTTTTGGGATTTATAGATAAACTTTTCCCAAAAAACCATTTTATAAAAAATATTTAAAGTTCCCATTATTACAATTTGAAAAATAAAAACACAATTAAAGAAAAATTACCTTTTTATAATAAACAAGCACAATCAAACATTTATTTCGAAAATAAAATAAATGGGAATATTTAAAAATAAACGGCGAAACGATAAAAATGGTAAACAAAAAACAACAACTTTTCATAATCAATTCAGCTAATTTATCAAATTCAGGGGTAAGTGTTGTATTTGCTATAATCATCATTGCCCTCAATATATCATCTGACAATTGGCTTCTGAAATTGGTTTTTATTAAAAAAAAGTGCGGAAAATCCTTGTTCACATGAATATGAAGTCATAAACAATGACAAAGATCTTGCTGCTAACATGGAGAGTCTTGGATAATTAACAATAAATGTTTGTTTGATGTATTCATCGTTGAATATTTCATTTATTGACATTCTAATGGTGTAATAACAATCGGGATGTGTCATTGGATTATAAATATGTTGTTTTAATCGTTCAGTAGAACTAATTAATTCACTTTCAACTGGTTGCTTTTCCACAACAGGTTCGGTTTGCGGTCTGACAACGTTTTTTTAATAAACATTTTATCACAAGAAAAAAGTTCAACTTCGTTTTTTATTTCGTAATTATGTTCATTGACAAAAAGTTGAGTAATGCACGTCATATTAAGGAAGTCGTCCATAAACAAAAGTTGATCTATTTCAATAAACCTTGAAGCCAACTGTTCTTTCATAGTTATAATAGCTGCAAGATGTATAGGAATAGTAACTTCTATTTTGTTTTTTGTTACAAATGCGTTTGCAGTTGGAAGTAACGAATAATCATTGTTGCGCAGTGAGTTTTCAATTTGGTCAACTTTGGCCCTCAGACCCTTTATTAGTACAATATAGTAGTGGATATTCTCATCTTTCTTTTGAAGTCGCAAGTTAATATTATTAAATATTGTTGTCAAATCGTGCAAAACACACAAATCAAACAAAAATACTTGTTCGATATTGCCCATAACAAATAATCACATAAAGTCTCATCGCGTGTCACTCGTTTTCTTTCTTCAACTTCTCGAAATTCTGGTGTTCTTTCGGGGCAATTTGGATCGACTGGAGTTGGAAGTAAACTATACTTTTTGATTTAATATTTTTTAGTTGTTTTTCATATTTTCCAGTTTTAATGACGTTTTCATTTTGAATTTTTATTAAGTTTTTAACTCCAAACCTAATAGATTTATATCCATCTTTTTTTTCTCCCACATTTTCCTTTTTTGTGTTGTCATGTTGTTTCATTTTAAAGTTTATACTTTCTTCTTCTAGAACAATTAAATTAATTTTTTCAATGTTTAATTCGACATCCTGGTTAAGATCTTCTGTTTTTAGATATTTGTGTTTTTCACTCAATTTAATTTGCAAAGAATCAATACAAACAGTTGAAAGTACCAATACAATTTCAGGTAAAACAAATAAAAAAAGAGTGAAACTTTTTTCGTTTGAAAACCAACTTATATCAATGTTTTTTTAAAGACCTTTCAAGTTTTTTGATTTAAGTAATTCTTTTAATTTATCTCTTGCTGTCGCACTTTTTCTAACTGCAGTAATGATTTTAAATATTACAGTGGCAATTGTGTGGAATTCTTCAATTTTTGAAAGATCGGAAACACCAAGAATACCTCCATCTTTAGCTCGTATCTTTCTTTCATTTTCTTCTTTTGTAGTTTCTGTTATCATACTTTTGGCACATAATGCTTCTTGGTGAATAAAACATTTAATAAGATTTATTTCGTTGATTTCACCTGCAACTAAACATGATATTTTTATCCCCTCACTACAAACAACAAGTGCACCATTATATTTACCAAAGTTTGAAGCGCAAGAGTCTCCCGTCAAACCCGCAATTTTGTTTAAGTCAATATATTTATGAAGGATATGTAATATTTGTTTTGCCATTATTTCACCAGATTTTCCCCAACATTTTTGAAAGTCCAAAATTGACACGTTGATTTTAAACTTTACATCGGTGTATCTTACAAATAATATTATATAATCATCACCTCCCCAATCCGTTGTGGTATCCACACAAAAAGAAGCGGCGATACACGTTGACAACACGTTCCTCATCATTTCATCCAAATTATTTCCTATTAAAAGGGTTCTTTCTGCGAGAGTTGTTTTAGATAGAGGAGTTGAATCGTGTTGGTCTTTATCTTTGAGTTGTTTTGCGATTACTTTTCCGACAGCGAGAGGAAGAAAATTTTTGCTTAAATCAAAAGCACATTTGAATGAACGTTTTATTTTTTCGGTTGTACTTCCATTGTTTTTGTTTGTTTGGTACACCTTTTTATAGAGTTCGTTTATTTTGTTCATGACAATTTCAGAAGCCTGTGGACGACCACGACTCCAGAAGTGTCTGGTACAGTCCCATTTTACTTTTGCATCTATTTCATGTGAATATCCACAGAGTATGCACGAACAATTCTTACCATCTAAAAAGAAGAAAATTTTTCTCGTGTACACTTCGTCAAATTCAGAATTTTTTCTGTATCGGTGTAACAAAATTCTTTTTGTGACTTTAACATTGATTTTTGAGTTTGTTATTTTAGTTTGGTTTTTGCATTGTTTTTTAAACTGTTCCTTTTATGTTTTTTTAATGTTATAATGATTTTATTGACTATTTTATGTTTTTATTGACAAAATACAGTCGACTTTACCAATAATTAAATTTATGGTTAAATGAACTAATGATTTATTTTTATGCAATAATGAATTTTTTTAAAAATTATTTACAAAACCACACAAAACTATTCTTCAAAAAACTTTATTTACTTTTAAATATTTACCATTATTTTAGATTGGTAAATAGTTTCAAGTATATGCAACGTGTCAAGAAAGCGTCTCTTTGAGCGTCGATGTAACTATAATTATAACAAAAAACTATAAATTAATAATAAATATTTATTCCTCATGCGCGGAAAAAACTTGGTTTTTCCATATTGAACGCGCTGATAGAATCCCGTTTTCCACCCTGTTTGTCATAATGTTTATTATATAGAATAAAGGCTTTTTAAAACAAATGAAAAAAATTTAAATAATTAATTCAAACGATTTTTTTGTTAGGTGGGATATTAATATAAAAATACTTGATATTTTTGATAAAATTTTTATAGAATATTTTCAATATTTTTGTCTTTTGAATAACAGTTAAATATAAATTAAAATTATTCAAAACATAAAAACGTCATTATTATGTTAATATATAAAAAGGCTTTTGTAAATCGATAAGAATTATAGTAAACACATCGAAAATCGTTAAACATACTTTAATTAATTTAATTTAAAATTAACATCATGTTTTATTTTAAATAAACAATTTATTTGTATTTTTAATAAAAACTTTGACTGTTATTTTTACAATTTGAATAAAAAAGTATAATTATAATAATTATACATTATAACATTGTTTGTAAATGTGAAAAAAAGAAGGTTAGATTATAATTCAATGTTGTTTATAGTTAGTTTTTGAATAGAGAGTACAGACAATTTGTCCACATTCAATGCATTATAAACCTAAAAAATTCAAAAAACGTATAAACGATCCAATGTGTTTGTATTTCAACGTTGTATTTATAACTTATCGTATTTTTTATCTTAAAGAAACACAAAAATTAAAAAAATAACGAACAATTTTATATTTAAACACAAATTTCATATTCAATCACAATGAAATGCAAGGTTGTTTTTTCTTCTTTATTTTACAACATATAATATTATACTATATAACAATGTATAATCAAACAGATGCCGGCTTGGATTCAAGTAGGCAAAAAACCCCCGTGTCCCCGTGTCCCCAGTCCCCCGATCCCCCAAATCCCCCAGTCCCGAGTCCGAATGTAGCAAACAGTTGGTTGTCAAGATATCCTAATGTCTGGTTGATGGACTCACATCAGTCAGATTAATGCAAGACGTTGGAGAAGCGTCAAATCTCGGGTTAAATTACAACGAATCAAAGTACTACTTCTTGGAGATCAACAAGGAAATTGCCAAACTTGCCGCACTGACATTGAGAAAACAACCAAAAGGTATTTGGACCAGAGTGAAACAAATTTCGCTCATTCCCACCTACATGTCAGGAGTATTCTTTGCACATGACGACAGCATGGTGTGTTTGATGAAGAAGTTGATTGGAAAACAACAGTGTGTTTTGGAAAAGATGTCTTCTGTAGACTCTGTTAAGGAAGTTGCCAAGCAGTTTGGTGGGAATTAAAACACGTTGCTCTTCTCTTGTATGACAGACACGTTTAGCGAATTTGTGAAAGAGAAGGTGGAAATGAGACTGAAGTCAATTTCTATGTTGCTGCCAACTAACAGATGTATGAGCCCAAGACACAATTTGGAAATAAAATAGGACTCCTTTTGGTGTCACTCCCAATCGATAACAAAAACTTGTAAACGCGATTTAATTAAGATTTAACGAAGACTTGAGACAGCAAAGAACTTCACGGAAACGTATGTTTATTATGTCGTTCAGAGTGTCATTGGGATATTTTTCATTTGGATACAAGCTTTTAGAATCAAAATTGGTTAAAAAAAGAA
>NW_004440230.1:49905-52027 GCF_000330505.1 Entamoeba invadens IP1
TGACCCGGATTTTAGACGCCTTAAATTTGGGTCTAAGGTTGATGAGGTCATTGGGTTTGTACAATTCCACACCGCATTTTGGAAATACTGGGTGTGGAATAAGCTTCTTGATCTTTGTTGGAGATTTCTATGTTGGATTGATGAGGCGTATTAAATTAACACCCAAAGCTGTAAAACTTTCGAAAGATCGTTTAAAGAACACAGAGCAGCTGTTATGCTGTAATTCATGTCTTTTTCATTCTTTTTATTTTGTTAGTAGAGTTAATAGAGTTATTAAATAACTTTATTTAATAATAATTGTAATGAAAGAAAAAAAACACCTATATTTTTAAATATAAAAAATAATAAAATTTAATGTGAAACTATAAAAATAAGTTTGAAAAATTATTGATGATTATGCAACAAATAATTTTTTTTAAATATTTTTTACTACTTTTTTCCAAAAGGAATCTTTTTTTATAATTTTTATAAATTGTATATTATAATTAAATTAAAACAAAACGAGCATCTTTATGATAAACGTAATCAACAAATTTCAAAACAATCAATGTGTATAAAAATGTTTCGAAACACTAAGAATACCAACTTTGTTCTAATGATCAATAAAACCAAAAAAATATTGTATAAATAACTCAATAAAAATTGTTTAATTCAAATAGTAATACTTCTTCAAACGAAGTTTTAAAGAAGAAATACTATTATTTTATGATTATAATAATAATAAGACTTCAATTATTATAATTTAAATCTCTCGTAAAAAGTCTGGCTTAAATGATATAACTATATTCTAATATAAACAACTATATATTATTGGTTTCTATATTTTTTATTATGATTTATAAAAATATCGAGCAGAACAAAGTATTCAATTATTATATCGATACGCTTTTATTAAAAATCAAATCCTGAAATTATACATGTAATACACAAAAGTAATGGCTGTGATGGTTCTAATTGTGTTTTCACTTTGACACTTTCACGTGGATAATAATTCAAGTTACTGGTGGATAAATAAGAGACAAGCTGCTTTCAACAATTTTTGCAAATTGTTGGTAATTTGAAAAATGTATCAAGTTCAAATTTGTTGTTTTAACTCGGTTGCCTTAATTGTTTCTTTTGCGTTTTTGATAATTGAATTAAAATGTATTGATCATATAACTGACCAAATGATTTGTATGATTTTAGTTTCATTGTCTTTTATGTTTGCTAAATCATCATTTTAATTACAAAACAAAGTGCCAATGCCAATAACTGTTTTGGTATAAATTTCAGTGATCTTTTGCGATAATGTTTTGCACTCATAATTATTCTTGTCATCTATAAGAACTGAACTTCCCTTAATCCATAACAATTTAATTACTTAATTATAAAATAAATATAACTTTATTTATACTAATAATTCAACAAGTTAATTAATAAATACTATATTATTTTAAATTGATCAATTATTATAATCATTAGTTACATACACATTAATTATTTTTCAAAATTTTTTGTTTAACAACAGTCATACTTAATTAAAGTGTTGTATATTTTGTTGATGTTAAACAACGATTTTTAAAACAAGGTCTACAAAAAAATACTTAAAAGTAAGACATAAAAACAAATATCAAACAACAAAGTTTTAAAATAATCTTTTTTACAAACTTCTTAACACTTAAAATTACTCCATTGTTTTTTTGATTCACCTATTATAATTGGGAAATTAATTCAATTTTTTATGATTATAAACTAAAAAAAGAAATTCTGAAGTGGTTTACTTATAAAAATTTAATCAATTTATTGAAAAAAGTATTCTAAATAATTTATACCTAAAATTAAACTATATTGGGTTTTTTGACTTTTTGTTGATTAATAATAAAACAAAAATAGACTAGAATAATAAATAAAAATAAACAAAAATAAAAATTGCCTATATTTTTAAAACAAAACAACACAAGATATTTTTGTTTATTTTCATAATTATATGTCGAAACAGTAGGCATAAATTAATTTAATAATCCCAAAACAATTTAACATTATAAAAATAATAGAGTATAATATAACACAACCTGATATCAAGTAAAAGTATTTTTATTAAAACTGTCGAATAATAGAGTTTTATTTATTAAACACACAAACA
>NW_004440230.1:52127-57051 GCF_000330505.1 Entamoeba invadens IP1
TAGTAAATGGTAACATTTTAAATCATCTTTTGATTATAAACTTTAATTACCAAAAAGTTCTATATTAGATGAAAAGAAAATATTTAAATAGTATAAAAACAAATATCAAAAGACCAACGTGGCCGAGTGTTCCAAGGCGTATGACTCGAAATCATTTCTCATTTGAGGCGTAGGTTCAAATCCTGCCGTTGTCGTTATATTATTTTATTTTGGATAATAAAAACCTAAATATATTGGTTGTGTATAAAACAAAATGCATTTGCCGGGACTCGAACCCGGATCTCCACCTTGGAAGGGTAAAATTCTGCCCTTAGACCACAAATGCTTCTTGATATTTTTATTATTTTAAATTAGATACTATGATGTGACTATCATTTAAATGAAAATTATGACACCGTCCTTTCCCACCCTCACCCCGTTTACCAAAATAAAAAATTTGCCGCGAGTGATTTTTGAAGGGAGTCCACTTTTCAGCCACTGTTTGTGCGTCCCCATGTCACCCACTTTCCTTGTCCGTACTGTGTGGACGCGGATGTGGTTCCCCCCGATTGCGGGGGGGGATCCGCGCCAAGGGAGGACTTGAAAAGTGAATGAAACATTGCACAAACAGACTGTTTGAGTGCGGCCTTCAGCCTTCTTTTCAATGTACCGTCTCACTCGGTTTCCACTGACTCGAGTTGTTTTTTTTGGCATTTCTTGAATAAATGCGAGAATTTTTTTGAATGTGAATTGTGCATTTGACATTCTGCAAATGTATGGTGTAGGTAAGTCGACGAGTTCTGAATAGCACTTTATAAAGAGTGTTTCAAATCAGTTAGGTTCAACTAATTGCATAATAGAAAGTAAAAATGGCGAAACTTTTCGTAATTTGATTCCACCATGATGACTCGTCTTTGACAAATCAGTAAGTTGAGTAACAACAAAATTTACGAGGAGAATAAATTTTCGATAATAACAGAAAATGCAAATTAAAAATCTTGTTGGGCTGAAGGAAATAATTTGCGCTTTTTGATCTCCTAAACTTGTAAAAATTGGTCGTCGCTATTTTATAAACGTGTCCGCTCGCATCACCAATTTTCGCAAGAATACATACCAACAATAAAAACTAATTAAAAAATCGAGTACTTTTCTACAAAAAAAAGAATACAAAACAAGTGTTAATTGTGGTGTTGTAAAAATGAATAACATAAAATATAATAGAAAATCGTGTTGGAACATTAATTAAATTAACATTATTAATAATTTATAATTAATAAATTTACAAAAAAAACAAAAAATTCACTAACCTGGAATTGAACCCGGGTTCGTTAGCTTGGAAGAAAAAACTCTTGGCTTCTGAGGCCCCTTAGTGCTTTGAAATTAACTCTTTTTTTACTATATTAATTCTTCCATTTATTAAATTACTATTAAATTACTATTAGATAACTAATACAAGAATCATTAACTTATTTTATAACATTAAAATCAAATATGAAAGATATTTATAATTTACAAAGTATTTATAATAATAATTAACTATATAATATAATAGAATAACATTATGAATAGGGTGTGCAACAGTGAGAGTAAATTTTCATTTTTATGAAATCTTTTTTTGTCATTGTAAAAAATAGTGAAATATGTCAATTTATTATTTTATTCATAATAATGAGCAAAATTTGTAAAATCTGTCTTAATATTGAAACGTGTGAACAGTATTCGATTAAAAGTAAATAAACTTTTTATTTGTCCCAAAAGTTAATTAAAAACAAATAATTATTATAAACAACAATTTTGATATTTTGTATTTATTAAAAGACAAATTAGTACGATTGAAAAAAATAAGATAACAAAAGAAATTTTTGTTATATAACTTAATAGATGAATAATTGACAGCAAATTTTATAATTTGGTATAAACAACACATTGTTGTTTTTTTATTTACAAATAAATTGTAAAATTCAAAAAATACAACACAAGCAACAAAATAATGAAATTAAAATAGGTACTTACAAACATTAAAACGTTGTTTAATAACGCTATATAAACTGTGTTGTCATAAACATGATAGACATAAAAAAGAATGAATTAACAATTGATTTTTAAATAAAATGATACGAGTGATTTGTATTTTATTGTATATAAAGACGACTTTGACATTCTATTCATTTAAGTAATTGAAAAACAAAGACGATAAGTTTTCATTTCAAAAAACCAGGTTGAATATGTAAATAAAAATAAATAATAAAAACAAAGATGGTTGATTGTTGAAATGTAAATAAAAATGTTACAACAATCTCTGTATGTTCCAACAACTTACGGCCACAAGAAACTGATGATGTTTTGTTTTTGTGGGTATTAATTTGTATATAATTATCAATGAGCCAAAAAAATAAACAAGAAAGTTACAGAGATATTTATAATTATTATCAAGTAAAGAAATTTGGTGTTGTTTATTTGCTATCGATAACATTGTATTATAATGTAGATAAAACATAATATGACACATGTTTATGTGGTTATCACTTCAACAATAAAACGTTTATTTATATCATTGAAAACATTTATTAAAAAATAATAATAATCATGAAAAATGCAAAATAATTGTCAAACAACTTTTTATATCATGTGAATGATCAAACAGAACGTCTATATATAAAATTCTAAAACAAAAGAAAGAAACAATGTCATTCAATTGTCTTTTTAACTCAATTGTAATTTTGTTGTAGTTTAACAAGTACTGTTTTACCAAATACTATTTTTACTTAAATTTTGGCTTGTTTTCTTTTGTTTTTAAATGTCAACAATAATGAAAAGTATTATTGTTGTCATAATATAAAGTCAATATAACAATCATATGAAATTGTTGAAAATATTGTAATTATATCATTTATTCGTGGTGGTAAAAAAGCGCAAATATTGGATTTTTAATTAAAATGCTAAATAATTTTGGCATTAACGTTTTAAAGTAAAAAAGTAATTTATAAAACTAAAATGCATTATTACAAAAATAATATTATTTTTTGGTTCATTTTTTTAGCTTTGATTTTTTGGTTGTTATGGCAGATCTTTTTAATAAAATCTCAGATCTCGAGATTTTGAAGATCATGATTAGTTGTAAAAATAAAACAATTAAAGCAAAGTATTTTTTTGTGTTAAAAAACGGGCAAACAGCAAATATTTTGTCAACGGTTGCGCACCCTAATAATTACACAACTTTATTAATTATTTTTATTATAATAATTTAATTACTAGAAGAGTTTATATGGATAGAATTCATATAATTATAGAAAGCAGTATTGTCTTGAAAAGCAAAGTTTCTTCTTCTAACTAATGATCCCGGGTTCGACTCCCGGTTAGTGCATTTTTTGTTTTTTAATTTTTTATATTTATAAATTATTATGAATTTTTATTATTCTTAAATAGTAATTAAATAATTATAAAAGTTTTAACTTTTAACAAAAAGTTGGTACTTCCAAACATTAGTAATTTTTTTCATCATTTTTTGTTATTATTAAGTCTTAAAAAATGTAGATTTAGTGTCCACTTTAATTTTAAATATTATTTTATTCTTATTAAAGACAATTTTGTGTAAAATATAAAATAAATGCAAATTCATTTTAAGATTTTTTTGAATCATGCAGCGGCTTTAGTTTAAACTTTTGCCAACAAACAAATATTTCAAAATAAATACTGCGCGTATTTCAGACCGACACAGGTTTTAATGAAATAATCAGAGGTTTCCAAAATAATTATTGCCGAAAATGTGGTATTATAACGTACGAATTTATAAGAGAAAATGATCATTTTGGTTATGAAATGGTGACGTGGGTAATTAGGATTGTGATTTTGGAAACCTCTGGAAATAATATACAAAATAGCACAATAACAAAATAAGCCAAAAACTATATAATTAAAAAAACTTAAATTTATCATATTGACAATACATTTAATTGATTCAAAACATGACCAATTAACCGTCCTATCTTTTGTATGAAAATTAAACACCAATCAATTGAATCAATAAGTTTAACAACAACATTTTGTACAAATTATTATTTATCATGTTACTATCAATTTACTGGTTTTAAAAATGATTTAAATAAATTATTGTTAGCAATTTCAACTAATTATAAATCAACACAAAAAATTACATTGAACTTAATTCAAGTGTCTAAAAACTGAGAAATTTTAAGTTTATAACATACTTAACCTGTATTTTGAAGTTTATTATAAGTATTACAATACACAGCCAAAAGGGGGAATAAAGCTAAAAAAAATAATAAATATCCCGAAAAAACAAATCAATAAAAAACACCATGTTTTTCGAGCGTTAAAAATCATTCACCATTTCAAGCTATATGGATATTTTTTTTAGAATACTATATTTAAATAATAATACAATTATTAAATATTAATATATCATTTAAATAATTAAAATCATTAACGAAACATCACCACAAATGATATTTATTGTGGTTGTTTCGATAAAACTATTGTTATAAACTCTGGACACAAAGTCCGACGTATCGGACTTTCGGATTTATTTTTCTGTTATTTTTTAACATTTTTATTGAATTAATTAATCAATTATGTCAAGAAAAACGGGAGATGTGCTAAATGTTATAAGCATTTATAATTTTTATTTTATTTTTGATGTGTTTTTTCTTCAATTATTTATTTGTTCATCCCACAAAAACGTTCATTAAAACATTCATTGTTTTCACAAATTATAAATAAAGTAACTACTTTGTTTTGATATGTAAAAATAGTTTTTTAGCATTAACAAAACTATAATTATAATACATTTTATTATAATCACAATAATTGATAAAAGTGTTCCATTTACAAATGTCATTATTGTTATATATTTTTGTGATGAAATGATCACAGAATTTGGTTTGTCTTTTCATATCATTTTCAAACAAATTCTATAATTAATAAT
>NW_004440360.1:0-1211 GCF_000330505.1 Entamoeba invadens IP1
GTACTGACATGTCTCACACTGAAAATGATGGAAGACATGAACAGGAACGAAAGCGGAAGGTATGTGTTTGTATATTTGCATCTTCCATTTGCATTGATTGTTCACTTTGTTCAAATGTGCCATTTTTACTTGTTATTGTAAACGTATCAATAATCGTTGTTGTGTTTTTCTTGGTCTTTTGGGGGGGTGGTGGGTGGTTTTTAAGTTTCAATTTTTTAACCAACTCATCTTTGTCTAATACACAACTAATTTTAACAAACGAATTTTGAACTGTTGTTTTATTTCCAGTAATTAAAAAATTTGAATATTGTTTTTTAATTAATTCCAAATTGGGATCATTATCGGCCAAAATTTCGGGAAATTTAAAGCTATGGGTCGAATAATGGCGGTAAAGCGAACCGGGTGCTATACCATTTATTGTGGGTCAAACAATAAAACTTTGTTTCAAAACCATTTTCTTTTGCTTTTAAAAAACCCCTTAAAACCCAAAATTCACAAAATTCAAATTTAACGTTGTTGTGTATAAATTCCATTTTTTGTTTTTTGAGTTCTATTTTTTAATTATTTTTAGGTTTTTTACGATTGTTTGTTATAGAACTTAAAATAATATATTATTATACTACATATGCTATATTTACTATAATTTAACTATAAAAAAATATAAAAGCATTAAATATTTTTATAATAGTTGTAATAAAAAACTTTAATAATACATAAAATTCATTAAGCTTTGACAATACAAGGTGAAAAAATATCGAGACATAGAATAGCAGCTAGAACCATAGACGATAAGTGAGCCACTTGAATAAACCGATTAAGGCTTAAAAGACTTGGCCGATACAATGGAAAGCCTCATAATAAATACAGAAGACAAAGTTCACGACAACATGAATAGATTGTCTGACGCTGCTAAAGCCGCTTTACAGTTTGATGACATGTCGGATATTATTAGTATGGACGCGATCTTAGGTAAAATAAAAGACAACCTGACGTTGAAACAAACAACAATTTACAGTCTAAATTCTATAGTGTTGCTGATATGATTGAACAAAAATAGTAAAAGAGTCTCGAGTTTCATTCAAACACGACTTTAAGAATTCAACAAGTTGCAGAATTAGATGTTCTGATGATTTGAAGAGATAATAACTTTAAGAAGATTGTTAAGAATGCAACAAATGCGAATATTCTTCGCATTATTTGGATGTGTTAAA
>NW_004440358.1:0-1772 GCF_000330505.1 Entamoeba invadens IP1
ACGTTCACAATTTGTTGTTGCAATCATATTTGCCAACCCAATCCCATGGAACAGTCTGGATTAATGGCGGTAAAGTCGCTTCTATAAAATATATTTTCTGTTTTGAAACAGCAACAGACAGTTTTGTGATGTCAAATTGAGTAAAGAGTGATGGAAGTTTCGTCTTTAAAACTTCTTCTGAATTATAGTTGGGAGATGGGAGAGGCAACTCTCCACGGAGAAGCATAAGTGTTGAATACATATACTTTTCGTAGCCATTTAAAAAACGTATAAATCCTTTTTGTGATGTGAAATTCGTTGTTTCCATTATCTGAAAATTTTATAAATCAAGTTTTCATATAAAATTATTTATTGATGATTCTTTGAATTAATAAAATAGTAAAATTAATTACATTACTTAAACTATATAAAAGTTTATATTTCCAGTTGGAACAAATAAAAATAAAACACCTCAACAAACATCGAAAAATAAATTAAAATATATTTTATGATTCAATTTATTATAATAATATTTTATACACTTACAGTTGACCAAAAATTAGTCAGAGACCAAATAATTGTAAGAAGTAAAATTAATAGTTTTAAAACTTTAATCAAGAACTATTTTAAAAATAGAAATGTTTTTTTAGCATTATTTGGTGTTCCTTTTTTTCACTTTTTTTCAATTCGTTATTTCTAAGGTAATCAATAGGAAATACACCCTTCTTACAATTATTTGGTCTCAGATAATTACTTGGTCAACTTTAATATTATTGTTGTTTAACACGTTCGAGTTTATTGTGTGTTTTTTCCATTACAACACAACATACTATTTTGCCGAACTATTAAAACAAAAATGTTATTTTTAAATAACATTTTTACAAAATCATATCCAAAATTCAAAACGATAGTAACTTATTGAGTTTTTGATGAAAAAGACGCCATTGATTATTAAAAACTTAAGGTTTAAACAAATAACATATTTCATAGCAATTATTAAGTCAATATTAAATTGAGTTATATGTTTAACATTGAATATTATGATAAAGATGCTTAATTTTAGGGACGGTTGTCGAAATTAATTTTGTTTGAAAAAATATAAACAGACGTACTAATATCTACAATTGAAACCATGTATATTTACGATATAAACACTCTATAAATTTGTGTGAATCAAGTTCATGAAATGTCACTTCAAATGGTGACAAAACGCTTATTACAAACATTCGTCGTCTTAACAATTGCTACAAGTAATGAAACACTTGGACATGGTTAACAAAAACAATAATTCGAATATCTAAGTGATTTTTGTTATCATTTGAATATCAATTTTACTAAAATCACAAGGATAAAAATCCACAAAGGAGCTCAAACGGGTTTTCCATTTTTTATTTTTTTTACACTCAGCATAAAAAATAAAACATCGACTTTTTTATTTTTTTTCATATAAAACAGAAAAAACAAAGTTTCAACGCGTTAAAAAATAAAGACATTTTAGAATTATATATCAAGACAATTAAGTTATTATATATCATTAAATTACATTACAAGAAAACAAATAAAAATAAGCGTATTTAGCTCGTCTATTTTTTTTACTGAATCACAGAAAGGTCAAAAAGTTCTGTTTCATCAACTTTCTTATATTCCTCCTCGCTTTTAATGTTATATGACTTAACAAAGAGCACAATTGAAGTGATTGTAATTGTAATCAAAACGACCAACGCGAACGATCCTTGCATTATTGCACAGAAATAAGGTATTATAATTCCTAATGCGCTTTCATCATTCACGTC
>NW_004440228.1:0-1036 GCF_000330505.1 Entamoeba invadens IP1
GAACCACACAATGATTCGATAAACTTTTTTCTTATCTTTACGTTTTCTTTTGTTTAATTTTAATTTTTTCCAAAAGTTCTCATCTCCTTCATTCCACAAGTAAAATGTTTCAACGTTTGGGAAGTATTTAATTGTTTTGGAATTTAACGGAATCGGGTTGAAGTGGAACTTCTCCATATTGCCACCAAACTTCTTGCACACCAACTCCAAGTTAATGAAGTCGTTGATAGTTTTGAGGTACTCCGAGACTATCATGATGTGATAACCAGAAAGTTCACACATTTTTAAATTCACAGTTTTTCGGTGTTTATTTTTTTTAAATTCGTCTTTGCAAACATTTATAAAAAAATATTAACACGTTGAGCTTCCTTTTTTCAGTTTTATTTGAAAAAAAATAAAAAGTTGATGTTTTATTTTTTTGCCGAGTGTAAAAAAATTAAAAAAAGAGGAAAAACCTGTTTGAGCTCCTTTGTGGATTTTTATCCTTATGATTTTAGTAAAATTAATATTCAAACGATAACATAAATCACTAAGATATTCGAATTATTGTTATTTTGCACCATCTCGGAGTGTTTTATAATTTGCAGCAATTTACTAAGACGAAGAACGTTAGTGATAAGCGTTTTAGTCACCACTTGAAGTGACATTTCATCAACTTGATTCACATAAATTCATAGAGTGTTTATATTATAAACATACATGCTTTCAATTGTAGAGAATAGTACGTCTGTTTTTTCTAACAAGATTAACTTCGACAACCGTCCCTAAAATTAAGTATCTTTATCATAATATTCAACGTTAAACATATTACTCAATTTGATATTGATATAAAAAAATTTAAAAACGAACTGTTTTTGTTTAAACCTTTAGTTTTTATAATCAAAGGCGTCTTTTCCATCAAGGACTCGATATTATCGTTTTGAATTCAGGAGATTATTCAGTGAAATTGTTATTTAAAAAATTTTATTTTGGTAGTTCGGCAAAATAGTATGTTGTGTTTCAATGAAAAAAAATTCTGGGAAAAAACACAAAATAA